>NC_140932.1:96538354-96548354 GCF_014529385.1 Adiantum capillus-veneris
GCTTTTTGTTGTTGTAAATGTCTGATGGCTTGTGCTGTTGCTGAATTTGCCAAGACTTCTTTTGCCTGCATTCGATGAATGATTCTACGATAGAACCATTCAAATAGTTCTCTCAAACTGTTAGCCTTGATTCGAGAGCCACCATGTCGTGTGTGCCTAAAATAAGCATTTCTCTCCATGTAATGAGACTTTTTCATCCCTTGGGTATTCCATATTGCCGGGTTCCCATACTTCTGTATAAAATATGGCAAATGATTGAAGATGATGTGCTGGATATGAAAACAGATTAGTTAGAATGTTTTACAGTCACATATTTGCACATAAGAGAGAAAGAATACATTATAATACCATGTAGTGAGTAATCTGGGTGTCTGTCCATGCTGTCTTGAATGATTTTTTCAGAAGGTTGAGATTTTCCTTGAACTTGTTCATATCACCTTGTGACCAGTCATCTTTGTCGCACATCAAAAATAGGATGTCTATGGATCGCCAAACCTCAGCCTTCGCGTTACGAGTAGTTGGTTCGTGGTCTTTGACTGCAATATGTAGCTTTTTCCAGCTCTGATACTCTACCTTGCTAACATAAGATGTGTTATATATTTTTCCATGTTTTGTTAGCTTTGGATCTCTTGTACCTTGGGGCTTAGATAAAAACCTCCGTGCCTTCACCCCACCGATGGATGGTTTGCATGGGACATCCTTCTCAGCAGTTGATCTCTTTTCATCCCGCTGGATTTTCACATTGCCACCATGAAGCCCCATATCCGACAGTACCATTTCTAAGCACTGCAAGGCTACTTGTCGTTCTGCAGAGTTCTTAATCTTCCAAGCAAACCCGATGTATAAGTAGACCAATTTCTCTACAATTCTACAAAGGGCATGCATTGTACAAATGTGGACATTCACAAGTGGTATTTTCAAAACTGGTCGAAAAGCAGGATCCTCAATGTGACGTGTTGGAGCTTTTCTCCACCACTTTGGGTCCATGACCTTTGCAGGCTCCATGCAGAACAAACACGGTGACTTTGCCATTGCACCCATTCCACAATTATACATGCACTTTAATGTTTTAAGGTCACCTGCAAGATGCCACTGAACTTGAAAGTCTCCCCTTCCATCTAGACGTAGTACCTCTCCCCGGTTAGTCTGTCGATCAATCAGCTCCGGAATATTAGTTCGATGGAACACCCAATATAGAATCTCATGATCTTCTTTCTTTACCTGCAACACAAAATAAATGAGACTTAAGTAGATCTGAACATTTGAGCTTACTTGAGAATATCGCTTACCTCAAACGCACCAAGCCACCATATGTTAGATTTTGATTGAACACTAAAATATAAAGGATCATCACTGGGACACTTTGAGAGGGCTCTATTCATTAAAGTAATAGTAACACGCTCTAGCTTTTTCTCTTTAACAAGCTCACACTCATCCAGTTTTAACACAAAATGTAATAGTCCACGTGACTCTTCAAATGTGATGTTGTAAAACTCCACCATTCTCTTCTGTAGTATCCGCAGGTCCATAAAAATATTGTTGAACTCATCATATGCCATGTTCGCTCCATGGCCACTGTAAGTTGCTTTAATATGAAAGGGCTGTCCAAGATAGTCTCCCTGTGCCTCGTTAAGCTGAAGCCTCTCTTTCCAAACACTTGAGGCTGATGGTAGAAGTTTGGATTTTATACCCTTCCTAACAAAGATGGATGAGACAGACTTTTGGATAGCCGAATATCCTCTTTTGCTTACACCAAGTGAATCAAGTGTGCCTTGTATCTCTTTTGCAGGCACTGAGTTCTCTGAAATAAAGCGGTCCACTACATTTCTTTGTAGAACCTTAAACTTCTTGTCATGTACTATATCTGCTGCCAGGCTTCTACTTATAAGTGGCTTCAATCTCTTTCCTATATTGGCTTTGGGGTCAATGTTTTCCTTGTCAGGATAGATTGAATCTCTACATGAAGACAATGCATAAGTAAATAACAGAAAATTTGCTTCACTAACACTATTTAGGCACATGAAAACAATGCATAACAAGAAAAAACAAAGAGATTACTTAACTAAGACAATGTAGCCAACCAAGAAGCATCACCTTAATGCTCGGATTCTTTTCTTGAGACCTCCTGATGCAACCTGCAATGTTTCAAGATTGCGCAATTTCTTCTTTCGGATACGACCACCCAAGATGGTGTCCTTCATTTGACAACTTCGCACCTTTCCTTTCAGTTCTTGTACCTCTGTTTTATGTTGCAAAATGGTAACCTGATCTGTAGAATGTAAATGTGAAAGGCGAACAATCTCACATTGTTGAGCTTGGAGAATGCTCTTGTAAGTTTCAGCTTCTCTTGTAAGTGATTTAACAATAACCCAGAAGGCCGTTTTTCTCCATCACCAGTAAAGGTCAATAAGCTTGTAGGATTGACAAACGGTGGAGACGCATTAGTTTTGGATTCTTAGGGTAGAGAGAGCCTCTCGTCCAGATATCTATGTGTTTAGCTCCTTGAGCTCTGAGCGTGTCTATGGAGGTGGGAGGTATATGTGTGTTTGTTTTACTGCGCTTAATCAATGGTTGGTACTCATTGTCCAAATCAATGTGAAGGTGATATTTGGCTCGTTTCTGGGTAACATTTGTGCCATTTGAGGAGTGCGCCATTAGCCAAATGTGCAGGTTTAATGGAAAGTGAATAGCGGCTGCGGATTCGTCCCTCCATGTTAGCCTCATTCCCTCCGTATTGACGTTGTTTATTCAATGCAACTGAAAAGAGGATTAGCCCTCAATCACTACGAACGAATGTTCAGAGGAGTAAGGAATCTACTTAAAGTACACTTTTTGAAGTTTTACTATGAAAGAACCAGCTCTTTTATTTGCCATTTTTTCTACAGAGAGAGTGCAAAAAATACATTTTCTTAGAAGGCCCTCCAAATGACCTCCGAAATTTCCTAATGCAATCACAGGTAAGAGCTTATGCATTGACGTAAACACATCACATTATATCGTAGCTTTTGACATCGCCAACCCGCGGCCTAATTTCATCATAAGTAGCATAGGCGGGGTATTGTGACATCATTGCTAAGCATTTAGGTGCATTCTGGGTCAAAAACGACTAGGTCAAAATTCCACTGTTGTTAATAATTGCGATTTTGGTACTTGACCTAAAGTGGGGTTTGAGACCATAGGCATGTGTGCTTAGGTCTTGTAAACTTGTCCTAGAAGTTTCGTTACGTTTGGATGTCATTTGATGCTGTAATGGATGTGATATGTTTGCCGATGAGCGATTGGCTTTTGTTGATTTCAGTCATTTGAGTGTAGCTTGAGTTAGATGCGGGTTGTTAGTTGTTTCCAAGAAATTGACAACCTCTTGTAGCCTCTATGCACTAGTCAAGTTAGTTTCGGCCCATGGATTGACAATTTAATCATGGTTCTCACTAAAACTGCAATAAGATAGGATAGTGAGGTTAGACACGCGTCCTACACATGTCGATCGTGAAACTCCTTCATTTGTCATTTTTGTGCATATATATCTCTGACAGCTTGTAAGTGCATTTTGTCTACCTTCTTGAGAACATACCTTTTTTATAGCTTGTCATAAAATCCAATATCTAATATCTAACCAACCCAAATCATTTTCTCATATTAAATTGATCATTTAATGTGGGAGAATAAACGGGAACAAGTGTTAAGATATAGACATGTGCTTATAGATCTATCTCAACACGGGGCCAATGGTAAAGGGGCCCAAATGAGGATGGCCTATCAAAGAGCAATGCTAACTAATGGAGCATAAGACCTTAGGGTTAGCTTCATTGAACACCTCCAATAATGTGTGTAAAAGGCCTTTGACCTTAGGTAAGCTCGGGTTGAGCTTGAGGCGTAGGAACCCGACCCAGCTCGAGGTGCTTGTCCTGCTTGTCATCCTTGATGACTAAGGTGCTTGAGATGCTTGATGATTGAGGTTCTTGAGATGCTTGAGGTGCTTCATTATTGAGATTCTTGAGGTGCTTGACATGCTTGAGATGCTAGGGTTGCATTTAAGGTGAGAACCTAGCCCAACTTTTAAAGTGCTTAACAACCAAGCTTGTGGTGGGAACTGGGCCTATGTATGAGGGGCTTGAGGTGTCCCAAAAGTCAACTATTCAATATCTACAAGGAGGGGCGAGCCCTACATGAGGGGGATGAGAGAGAACACCCACACACTCACACAAGGCATGCATGGTACAAAGAAAGTAAAAGGACACTTGTCAAGCTCCTCCTCATATTGCCCTCATGGTGTGCCTCAAGCCTATTGGTTGGCCACCCAAGGGGTCCAATAATAAATTTAGGAGATTTAATTAAATGATTTAGCATTTTCTAGACCTCTCTCTCAAAGGGGTAAGGGGGACACTTGTCTCAAGGCTACCCTTGCTGCTTGTAATGCCTCTTGCTTGTGATTGGCTAGCCCTGAAGGGGTCCAATGAGCTTCAAATATGAGCTACAAGGGGGGGGTCGACCCAAGCAAGCTAGGGGGTTGCTTAGGGGGTATACTCACCCACACAAACTCACAAACACTCTTATTGTGTGCTATGCACAGTGCAAGAGCTCCATCTCTTCTCCAAGAAAGTAGAGGTTGAGAGCCTACACCAACACTCTTGGATGTGGAGTGCAAATCCAACCAAGAGCCATGCTTCAATGCTTAAGCTTTCCATCTCCTTCTTCTTCATTACTATGCTATTATGTATGCTAGCAACAAGAGCTGTGATAAGTGAGGAACTAATTCTTTCTCCTATGAAATGTTTCTTCTTCCTCTTCCCTACCCTCATTCCCTGCTAGCTCTCTCCACCTTTGAAGGTGTTTGAGGTCTTGGGACTGAGGCTTGGGATAGTTAAAGCTTTCTTCAAGTTTATGTTATGTTTGTGATGCATCAAGCTTTCCATCTTCATTGCATCACCTAGGTCACAAGGAACACAAAGATTGTATTGTAACAAGTCTCTCTTAATGGGAGAAATCATAATACAAATGCCTATTGGAGGGAGGACCGGCTCCACATAAATTTGGTCCTCACCTATTGTCATGTTCTCTAAATTCTCTCTCTTGCAAAGTATTGTTTCATGCCAAGTTAACTAATTGCTATGATTATGTTGCTATCTTCAATTATGTTCACCCGCTAGGATCACAAAGTCATTTCTCAAAAGTACTCTCATTAATTTTCGCTACTCTTAAATTAAATAGGCCAATTCCATTACATTGGTATCAGAGCATTTCTGTTTTTTCTTTCTTAAGAAAATAGGTCCTTAAGTAGCCTATACTGATGTTGATAATTTTTTTGGTAAGTGGAACAAATCAAATTTAACGGTTTGTTTCACCACACTATGTGGGGGGATGGTGCACACCTTGGCAGCTTTGGACTTAAAAATGGAGTCTTTTAGACTTGCGTACGGCTTTAACCATTATTGAGCCATAAGAAGTCCAAAAGGAGCTAGCCCTCAACAACTCTACTATGTTAGACCTACTCCTCTACTCGCTGTAATTAACCACTTCGAGCCATGGGTGTAGATACTTAAGAGCCGATTTTCAAAGTCTAAGAGGAGTGGCAACTAAGGTTTTGAGTTGCCAAAGCGTACACTAAGTACATACATAAAATTTTGTTAACATGGCTGACAATAATCAAGAGAGTAGAATGAACATTGATAGCTTTGATTTTGCACTGAAGGTGCTAATGATGATGCTTCCATGTTTGTGAATTATCTCGTCTTCTCACTAGGTTGCAATGGGCAACCCTACTTTGCAAGCCGAAGTTACTCAACAACTTCGTGCTTATGGAATTTCCCTTCCTCTCCAAGAGGAGAGATAGCTTAGGAGGCCTCTTGAAGAGACCCCCAAAAGAAGACTCTCTCCCATTCGAGAGGAGGAATCCAAAGAGCAAGAAAGCAATGAAATTTTAAGTTTCTCTGAAGATGTGGCTCCACAAAGACGGCGGACTAGACGATCGCCCACTCCTCCCAAGAGGAAAAGATCAACACATAGTCCTTCTCCTCATCACTCTGAAAGGCAAGAGAGGAAACAAAGGAGAAAAGGGCTAGGAAAGGTCACCCTCTTCTCCTTCTTCTTCACCTTCCTCCTCTTCCAACGAAAGTATGGCTATTCTCTACAGAATACAAGAGGGGAGGACATCGCAAATCATTTCATGCATGGCGAAGGTCACAAAAGCTAAAGAAGTTCAAGGAGGGAGGAAAGAGTATCTCTTTTCTCACCTATGATGGCACCATCGGTGCTACTAACAAAGTGTTGGCCTTTCATCCAGCAATTTGATGCGGCCTTTGAAGATGAGGTCTTCACAAGTCCTCTAAGCTACTCCATGTATCTATGCACTTCCAAAAATCAGCTCGTCAATGGTGGCTAGCCTTCGTGGCAATGGAAAAACTCTACGAGTTTCCATCATGAAGCAATTCCTTGCAAGCGATGCAAAGGAAAAAGTTCTTACCGAATGGCACAGCTTGAAGCTCCTCTCCCATGAGTCTATCCACAAATATGTAGACAAGTTTTGGGATTTACATCTCAAGGCTACTGTCTTTCAAAAGATAGACTGAGAAAAGGCAGCAATTTTGTGCGGGATTACCTGAAGAGATGGCCGAATACATCAACTCATCAACTGCCTGGTACTATTAGCGAAGATACCGTATGTGTGTGGACTATCGGGCAGTAAACCATATCACTATCAAAAACAGATTTCCCGTACCTCGGGTAGAAGATCTGTTTGATAAGCTACAAGGCTCTACCTACCTCAGTAGGATTGACCTTAAGAGTGGCTATCATCAAATAAGGATAGTGGATGAAGATATCTTAAAGATAGCGTTTCGCACAACGTTTGGTCTTTATGCACGTTCAATCGTTTGATGGAGAAAATTTTTAGACCATACCGCAAATTCACTGGAGTGTTCTTTGATGATATCATCATCTACTCCAAGTCTTTGGAGGAACATAAGCAACATCTCCAAGTGATTTTTCAAGCATTGAGGGAGAACAAGCTTTTAATCAACCAAAAGAAAAGAGAATTCTTCCTTCAAGAGATTCAATACCTAGGTCATATTATCTCTAAAGATGGTATCCGAATGGATCCATCAAAGTTAGAGGTAATACAAGCATGGCCTAACCCAATAAATCTACATGAGCTAAGAAGCTTTGTTGGTATGTGCGCATACTATAGACACTTCATAGACAAATTCTCTCAAGTAGCAGGACCACTACACGACTTAACTAAGAAGAACATTAAGTTTGTATGGACTCCTAAGGAGCAAAATGCTTTTGAAAAGCTCAAAGAGAAGCTTACTTCCCAACCAGTCCTCGTGCTTCCGGATCTCTCAAAGCCATTTTAGGTCCAATGTGATGCTTGTGGTGATTGCCTTGGAGCAGTTTTGCTTCAAGAAGGGCATGCCATAGCATATGAGAGCCGAAGGCTCAATATTGATGAACGAATCTTGGGCATTTATGAGAAAGAGCTTTTAGCTTTTCTACATGCCCTAGACACATGGAAGCACTACCTATTGGGGACTCCATCTATCCTACGAACCGACCACCAAAGTCTCAAGTATTTCATGACGCAAACCAAGCTTTCCAACAAACAAATGAGGTGGGAAAATTTTCTTTCGCAATTTAATTTCCATATTGCTCACATAGCTGGTAAGCACAATCAAGTGGCCAATGCACTTTCACGACGACCCAAAGTTCATGCGGTGTCTATAGCTACTCACAATGATCTATCATCTATGATAGATGAGTATGCTACTAACCCTCACTTTAGAGACATAATGTCAATCCTTGCTTTGGGGCAGAAAGAGGAACAATTCACCTTGCAGGATGGGTATCTTCTCCACAGCAGTAGGCTATGTGTTACCCATTCCTTCGTGAGAAAGTTATGTATGAATCCCATGCTCCTCCATATGCGGGGCATAGAGGTATTCAACCTACTCTCCGAGGAGTAGAGATGTACTTCTATTGGCCTACCATGAAAGTGGACATACAAGAGTATGTTTCAAAATGTGTATTATGCCAAAATACCAAGTATGATAGAGGGAAGCAACCTGGATTACTCCAGCCCCATTGCATATCCCAAGAGAGTATATCCATGGATTTCATATTTCGATTACCCAAGTCTATCCATGGGAATATAGGAATATGGACAATAGTTGACAGGTTTAGCAAGCAAGCACATTTTATTCCTGTCAAAAAGACTATTAAGGCACATCAAATGACAACTCTCTTCATATCTCAGATTTTCAAGCACCATGGATTACCCACATCCATCGTGTCAGATAGAGATCCTAGAATGACCAGCAATTTCTGGAAAGGTCTCTTTGAAAATCTAGGAACAAGATTGAATTTCTCTTCGGCCTATCACCCACAAATGGATGGCCAAAGTGAGATAGCCAATCTTACGATACTCATTCTACTCAAGACTTATGTTACCGAAGTAGATCAACGCTCACAATGGGAAAAGTACTTACCTCTTGTAGAGTATGCCCACAATAATACTGTACATACTTCTACGGGAAAAGCACCTTTTGAGATCATTGAGGGAAGACCTAAAAGTCCCTTGCTACTCAAAGTACATGGAAAGATCTTCGCCGCCGGTGAGTATAGCCATGACCTACAAGAATCTTTTCAATAGATTAGGGAGGCTATATCCATCTCTCAACAAAGGCAAAAAGCTGCTCCTGATAAGCACAGAAGAGCCTTAATGTTCAAAGAAAATGATTGGGTCTTACTCAAGTTTCCTAAGGCTCAATTAAGGCAAACGACGGGCAAAAATCCTACGGGCCATCAAAAGAATTATGCTAAACTAGCAAAAAGATACTATGGTCCTTTCCAAATCTTGAAGCCCATCAATGAGACGGCTTATCAACTCAGGTTGCCCAACCATTGGCTCGAGGTTCTTTTCCTGCTTGTCATGCTTGATGACTAAAGTGCTTGAGGTGCTTGATGATTGAGGTGCTTGAGATGCCTGAGGTGCTTAATTATTGAGATGCTTGAAGTGCTTGACATGCTTGAGATGCTAGGGTTGCACTTAAGGTCAGAACCTAGCCCAAGATTGAAGTGCTTAACGGCCAAGCTTGTGGTGGGAACTGGGCCTATGTATGAGGGGCTTGAGGTGTCAAAACGTCAAATATTCAATCCCTACAAGGAGGGGGCGAGCCCTACATGAGAGGGGATGAGAGAGAACACCCACACACTCACACAAGGCATGCATGGTACAAAGAAAGTAAAAGGGACACTTGTCAAGTTCCTCCTCATGTTGCGCTCATGGTGTGCCTCAAGCCTATTGGTTGGCCACAAAAGGGGTCCAATGATAATTTAGGAGATTTAATTAAATGATTTAGCATTTATCTAGCCCTCTCTCTCAAAGGGGAAAGGGGGACACTTGTCTCAAGGCTACCCTTGCTTCTTGTAATGCCTCCTGCTTGTGATTGGCTAGGCCTGAAGGGGTCCAATGAGCTTCAAGCATGAGCTACAAGGGGGGGTCGACCCAAGCAAGCTAGGGGGTTGCTTAGGGGGTATACTCACCCACACACACTCACAAACACTCTCATTGTGTGCTATGCAAAGTTCAAGAGCGCGCTCTCCTTCTCTAAGAAAGTAGAGGTTGAGAGCCTACACCAACACTCTTGGATGTGGAGTGCAAATCCAACCAAGAGCCATGCTTCAATGCTTAAGCTTTCCATCTCCTTCTTCTTTATTACTATGCTATTATGTATGCTAGCAACAAGAGTTATGATAAGTGAGGAACTAATTCTTTCTCCTACAAAATGTTTCTTCTTCCTCTTCCCTACCCTCATTCCTTGCTAGCTCTCTCCACCTTTGAAGGTGTTTGAGGTCTTGGGACTGAGGATTGGGATAGTTAAATCTTTCTTCAAGTTTATGTTATGTTTGTGATGCATGAAGCTTTCCATCTTCATTGCATAACCTAGGTCACAAGGAACACAAAGATTGTATAGTAAAAAGTCTCTCTTAATGGGAGAAATCATAA
>NC_140932.1:96553354-96668354 GCF_014529385.1 Adiantum capillus-veneris
CCCCTTGACCCTTGCGGAATGGTCAACTGATGATATAGAAGGGTTCTATTATGTTAGGGCATGCTACAGCTCAAATCCCATCTGATTTGGTTGGACTAACAGGCCGCTATGGTCAGTTTTGGTCGTAGGTTTTCGTGCACTACTCGGATTCCAGGGGATTTTCTAGGGGTTTAGACTAGCTACCGGCCGTACAAAATGTACCATTGATGAGTAAAGAGCTTACTCCTCATGTATGATGTGAGAGGGTGCTGAAAACAAGTGATTGTAGACTCTGGAAAAGACGTGCGAAAGAGGTTGAAAATCTCTCTCTCCAAAGGTAACAAGTGGAAATGAGGTGGTTTTAGCCTACTTGGGATATCTATACCCGGACTTTTGAACCATTTTTTCCAAGATTTCCTCGTTAGTCCTACTAGGCCGTAAAATCTATGTTAGACTCAAATTTTACCTGATCGGATTCCTGTAGCTCATTCTGCAAGAATTCTGCAAAAGTAGGTATGGTCGCCTAATTACGCTTCCGCTTCCATCTTTCGATTTCATTGAAAATTTTTGTGCTTGACTGCCTTGTTTTTCAGATGACCACCGTGTTTTCAGTTTTTCCATCTGAGCTCCCTTGCTATTATTATTAATTTTGACATGTTTATTGAGAAAAATCAAAGAAAATAACAAATGTGCTAAAAAAGAAAAGTGAAAATCAAATAATTAAAAAATCCATTGAAAAAAACATCTTTAATATTTTTTATTAAATTTCTCTATTTTTAAGTCTCAATATTGAGAAAAATGATAAAAAAATAACAAAAAAGGACTATTTCTTGATGATTTTTTGATAGTATATACACTATTTACACTCATCGGGAAGATTTTATCACTGAATTTTTCCCTGTTGATGAATTATAAGGGCATTATTAGGTAATTTTGCAAAACATCACACGTTAACATCAAACTTTTTTTTCTCCCTCTTCAAACATTGCCCTTAATTACTTAGTGCCCTTCCACCCTCCTACATGGTGTACTCTGGGATGACTGTGTGCATGGGTTGAACAATCGTATCTTATGCATAGCCTTGGTTAGCTCTAGCATGCTTTGAAGGTCAATGCAGCTCAAACCAATATGTTGTGCAAGAGTTGAGTCTTGAGTAATTAACTTAAGGGTTTCTGATGTCGAGGCTTTCTGATGTTGTCTTACAAAGAGAAAATCTTGTAGCTGGTGTGCTCTCTTCTTGATTGTGCCATCAGGATGCTTCAGCACGCTAATTGCCGAGATTTTGGTATCAATATGGTTGCTATCGAGTGATTTTTCTTCACCATTGTTACTCATTTTAATCTTTGTACTTAGATTTACCTTTGAAGTATTTTGTCTTTGGAACGTATGATGTGAGAGGGTGCTGAAAACAAGTGATTGTAGACTCTGGAAAAGACGTGCGAAAGAGGTTGAAAATCTCTCTCTCCAAAGGTAACAAGTGGAAATGAGGTGGTTTTAGCCTACTTGGGATATCTATACCCGGACTTTTGAACCATTTTTTCCAAGATTTCCTCGTTAGTCCTACTAGGCCGTAAAATCTATGTTAGACTCAAATTTTACCTGATCGGATTCCTGTAGCTCATTCTGCAAGAATTCTGCAAAAGTAGGTATGGTCGCCTAATTTACGCTTCCGGCTTCCATCTTTCGATTTCATTGAAAATTTTTGTGCTTGACTGCCTTGTTTTTCAGATGACCACCGTGTTTTCAGTTTTTCCATCTGAGCTCCCTTGCTATTTATTATTAATTTTTGACATGTTTATTGAGAAAAATCAAAGAAAATAACAAAATGTGCTAAAAAAGAAAAGTGAAAATCAAATAATTAAAAAAATCCATTGAAAAAAACATCTTTAATATTTTTTATTAAATTTCTCTATTTTTAAGTCTCAATATTGAGAAAAATGATAAAAAAATAACAAAAAAGGACTATTTCTTGATGATTTTTTGATAGTATATACACTATTTACACTCATCGGGAAGATTTTATCACTGAATTTTTCCCTGTTGATGAATTATAAGGGCATTATTAGGTAATTTTGCAAAACATCACACGTTAACATCAAACTTTTTTTTCTCCCTCTTCAAACATTGCCCTTAATTACTTAGTGCCCTTCCACCCTCCTACATGGTGTACTCTGGGATGACTGTGTGCATGGGTTGAACAATCGTATCTTATGCATAGCCTTGGTTAGCTCTAGCATGCTTTGAAGGTCAATGCAGCTCAAACCAATATGTTGTGCAAGAGTTGAGTCTTGAGTAATTAACTTAAGGGTTTCTGATGTCGAGGCTTTCTGATGTTGTCTTACAAAGAGAAAATCTTGTAGCTGGTGTGCTCTCTTCTTGATTGTGCCATCAGGATGCTTCAGCACGCTAATTGCCTGAGATTTTGGTATCAATAATGGTTGCTATCGAGATTTTTCTCACCATTGGTAGCTTGGTTTGCTTTGCTTGGTGCAGAATGGTGTGGTGGAGTGTTCTGTGACTTAACTTCCATTGCTTGATTGGTTTTATGGTTTGTGGAGAAGATAAGTGCTCTTTTTTCTTCCAAGTCCATTTCATGTTAGGTTCCTTGCTCGGAGAAGCTCGTCTCTGTGTTTTGAGCTTCGGAACCACCTTTGGTACTGTCAATGATGTTTTGGGCAACCAGATTTGAATCGGCTTATCCTTAAGCTGTGCTTTTGGTACCCAAATTTGCACGACTCCTTGCATGCTACTTGTAGCATTTTCTTGTCGAGAGGATGGAGAAGATTGATTTCTTCGTGGTTTTCTTTGCTGATAATTTCCTTTCCATTCCTCCTTGCTTGGTGCAATTTGAACAATGAGTTGTCTGCTTTTAGGTGATAGCTTGAGCTAATTCGTATCCCAATCTGGTACTGCCTTGTATGTCTGCATCCAGGGAATTCCAAGAATCATCGTCTCATTCATGTGTTTATTTGGTAAGCATACAAATTGATGAGGACATGAACATCCATGTACTATCATGTTCAAGTTGACTACTCCCAATGTTGGTATTGGGTTCTTGTTACAACCTTTGATAGTCGCTATTCCTGTTGTCAATACTTAACTTATTACTTTCTTGTACGTGGAATAACTGATTGCATCTACTCGAGCTCCTGTATCTACCAATGCGTTCGTGCTATGATTGTTGAGTTGTACTTTGACGTGCAGGTCTATTCCGTCTAAGCATTCATCATCTGTTAATATGCATCTTTTGGCAATTCCCATTGTCGGTCCTCTATTTCCAGAGTGTTGATGGAAATTGGTGTCTGTTGATTCTTGAGAGCAGCTTTCCTTTTGAGTACCCCAAGCCGAGCTTTCTCTTGGGCTTCATCAATAACTTGCTATCGTTTAATCCTCCTTTTCTTGGCTGCATGCATTCTTTCTAGCATTCATTGGTTAGCGGCAAATTGTATTTCTTTAAATGACGTCCACTAATCCAATTAGCCATCGGTTCACCATCTAGGGTGGACAACTTAACTACTCCACTTGGAGATACTTCTTCAATGATAAACGGTCCGTTTCCCTTTTTCTTAAACTTGGGAATGTGTTGCTTAAGGAAGTAGATTAAAACTAAGTCCCCTTTCTTGAAGATTTTTGTAATTAGATGGGAGTCAAAAAACTATTTCTGTTTCCGCTTTTGTGCATAGATGTGAGCTGCGACAATTAGCCTTTGCTCATCTAGATTTTCTAAATCTTTTAGTCTTTCTGACAATTCATGTCCAATCCACTTAAGATCCTTAGCTACACTTAGTGTTGGCAATAGAAATTATATTGGCAGTATGGCATCAAGACCATAAACAAGGTTAAAGGGTGTAGCATTTAAAGCTGTTTTGAACGAAACTTGATAAGCCCATGGAGCAGCATGGAGACTCATTTCCCAGTCTGTCCTTCCTGAACTAACCACTTTAGTCAATAGCGAGCTAGGAATTTTGTTCGTATGCTTAACTTGTCCATTTTCTTGTGGGTGATAGGGAGCTGATTGTTATGGATGACCATAAATTCATTAAGCAAATACTCGATTACCTCATTGAGGAAATGAGTTCCCCAATCAATGACAATTTCTATTGGCAGTCCATATCTCGTGAATACATACTCATATAAGAATGCGGAAGTGGTTCTGACATCATTCTTTTGAGTTGCTTTAGCCTCGGCCCACTTGGTCAAATAGTCCGTAGCTACAATGATATACTAAGCTTGGGTTCTATAAGCAGGTGGTTGTATTGGCCCAACAAAATCTATACCCATTTTGCAAAAGCTCTAGCCCCCATCATTCGTCCTAAGGGCATGCTATGTACACGTGTTGGCATTTTTGCTCGTTGAAAAGCATCACAACTTCGAACATATTCTTTGACATCAGCAAAAATTGTTGGCCACCATATGCTTGCCATTAAGATTTATCTTGCGGTGGTCTCACTAGAAAAGTGACCTCCGGCTAATCCAGCATGTGCTTGTTCTATAATTGGAATATAGTCGTCTTCATTTGCACAAAGACAAAAATATTGATTCTTACTTCTCCGATACAATTGGTTTCCAGTAAGAGCATAGTCTCTTCCTTTAGTTTCAATTGCTCTTTGACGGGGTTTACTCATATCCTCAAAAAATGTGCTAGTAATTGATACATATCCAATTGCTCGATTAATCCAATTGTAATAGGAAGTGGTATTTGTGAATCTACTTGAGCTATTGTCATCAATGATACCATGTTTTCCAGCCATTGCGGTATCATTTCCATGGAGAACAAATAGGCATCTAGTAGATCATCATCTACCCCTTTAGGTGATTCTCCTGAAACAATTCTAGACAAATGATCTGCTCTTTGATGAGTAGTGCCCTTTTTTACAACTACAATGAAACCAAATTCCAGAAGAATGATGAACCATCTCACTATTCTTCATGTGCTGCATGGATTGTTGACCAGGTACAATAAGGCTTGGTGGTCCACAAAGAACACAAACTTGTTTGCTAATAGGTAAAGTCTATACTTTTTTAAGGCATAGATCATTCCTAATCTTTCCCTTTTAGTGGTGGTATAATTCTTTTCTGCCATGTTCAACTGTCGGCTAGCATCGGAAATAGGAAAATCAATTTTCCCATCTCTTGGTTGAGCTAGTATACACCCTATGGAAAAATTTGAAGCATCCACACATATGTAGAATGTCTTATTCCAATCTGGTGATTTCAATATTGGAGCTGAGGTGAGAGCTTGCTTAAGCTTCATGAAGAATTCTTCACACTCATTAGTCCATTCAAAGTGTGTAATCAAGCTATACATGGGTTTTGCAATTATAGCATACATGTAAATGACTCCGTCTGTAATATCCACAATGTCCCATGAAGGCTTGAACCCCCTTGACTATTGTTGGTCTAGGCAAATTAGCAATAACATAAATTTTATCCATATCAGTAGATATGTCATTTTTAGACACTATATGTCCAAGAATTTTTCCTTGTCTACCCATGAATGTACACTTTTCACAATTTAAGCAAATCCTATAAAGTCTACATTTTTCGAATACCTTTTTGAGGTGTTCCAAATGATGAGCTCGGATTGATGAATGTACGCATAGATCATCCATATACACTTCCAAGAATTTCTTAAGATATTCTTTAAAATCATGGCTCATCAATCTTTGAAAGGTGGAAGGAGCATTAGTTAACACAAAGGGAATAACTTGAAAGGAAAAAATACCCCATTCCGTTGCAAAAGCAGTTTTATGCTAATCTTTTTGGGTCAACCAAAAGTTGATTGTATCCTGAAAAGCCATCTAAGAAGCTATAAGCTTCTTTTCCTGCAACTCGTTCTAACATATGCTCTGTGATTGGAAGAGGAAAGTTGTCTCTAATGGTAGCTACATTCACTTTTTTGAGCTTGATACACTCGTAATTTTCCATTCTTCTTGGGTACTACCACAATTGGAGACATCCAATCTGTGTGTTCAATTTCATAAATGAATTCGGCTTCCTATAGTTGCTCAATCTCTTCTTTGATCTTCCTGGCAAATGTTTCCTTATATGTGTATGCCCTTTGTCTACTTGGTTTTGCATCATCTCTCATGGGTATGGTATGTTGACAGATTTCTGGATCAACACCCTTGAGATCCTTATAAGACCAAGAAAAAATATCACAGTATTCTTTCAGTAAGCTTAAAAAAAGCTCTTCTTCTTCTTCTGTTAGGTCATTTGCAATGTAGGCAGGCCTAGGCTCTTCTCCTCGTTCAGCCAGATCTATCTTTTTTGCATTTTGAGGCCCTTTGTAGGACTCGCCTTTTTGTAACTCCCTAACAAGTTGTTTGACTATGATTTTTCGATCTTGGAGAGTATATTTCTTGTAATGGGATGGAACACTCATTATATCTTTACCATCCTCTTCTGTGGTTTCCATTTCGGCTGTATATATCTCCTTTAGAGCTTTTTTCACTCTTCATACTTCTTTTTCCTCTCAATTCGTGTCATGGTTGGCTCCTTGTCCTGTTTGTTTGGCTTTGCTTGAGTATCCTTCCTTGTTTTTCTCAATGTTCTTGACATTTTTGGATTTTAGTTTAAAGGATTTCTCCCAGTGATTTTGTCCTTAACACAATCATGTGCATCTATCTGCATCAGGAATTGTGTTCTACTAGAAACTGATGGCATAGGTCTTGTTTTCACATTTCTGCTATCTCGTTTTCATCTATACCATATTTGTATTCTTGATTTCTGGTTAGGAAAGTCAAAAAACGTTTCCTCCCCTCCTTTTAAGAGTATTAAAAAGAGAAGAATGTACCTTATAAAGGGATTGCATAGACGAAGCCTATGCACGTGAACCCTTTCTAGAACATTTGTTTGAGCCATTTGAGTGAACTCAAGTTTTAGCGACAATGGATGTATGTGTGAATACATCTATGCCTACTCAATTTTGCAATGAGGATGGCTGCGACATAATTCCCATCCATATGATTTCAACCCTTCACATTGAAGATGAAATTGAGGAACCCAAGGACTTGATGAGGGTCAGAAAAAGAACATGTGAGAGCTCAGCTAAGCTCTCGTTTCCTGAAGCTCCACACATCCAAATAGGAGTGTCTTTGTTTAACCAAAAAGGAATCTTAGTTTCAGTCAAAGAGGCTAAATCAAACTCTTGTATGGGCGTTTTCAAGACATCTCCATAAGTGTGATCTTTTAAATTAACCCTTGTTATAGATCCCACTTGCTTCAAGTACAGATAGTTGTTTTCCCAATCTTGGATAAGCTGTACCTGTCGCATGAAAGGTCTTCCCAATATGATTTCGTAATTGAGTTTCTTCCCAAAGTCTACTTGTTGACAGGGTACTTATTTAGCTGAAGTAATGCTCAATGAAAATTTTGGATGTTGACTGGAACTCGGATCTGAATCGGATTTTTCTTTGATCGGATATTCAAACTTGCTAAGTCGGATGTTAATGTTAGTTGGAGCAGTTATAACTGGTTGGGGATATAGAAGTATCCGCAGGTAGAAAGGAAAGCAGATGTATGAATTTTGAGATGGGAAAGATTTCTGATTTTTGAATCTTGTTTGATTTCCTGTTATTGTTGAGCCTGCAATGTTTGCTCAATTTTTACAGTGTCTCTGATTCTAAATTTGGTGTTATTCTATATGTGTGCTCGTATGTGTGAGAATGGAAATCTTTGTGTTGTTGAACCCCAACACTACTATGGCAAAAGTGTGTTGATACTCAATCCCACAGTAATTAACTATCAATTTTTCAAGCAGTCCTAAGGGTCTTTCAATGTGTCCATTAGCCAATTGCAAATTCATTCGGGTTTGTCTAATGGCTGGTTGTCCCCGGGATTCCCATACTACTTTTGTGGCTATGGCTATGCCTGCTCCACTATCCAGTATTGCCATGGTTTCTATGTCATTATATTTCACTGGAAGGTGGTGTTTCCTTTTTTCCCTTCGTAATATTCTCCGACTTTGTTCATTGGAACAGATCGAATCTCTTTGTTGTCCATTTTGTGTTTCAATTATCCCAATTTTTTTGCGATTATCCCCACCTTCTCTAGGGTTTTTTATAGATCATTCTATAAATATGGTCTGAGTTTTAACAGTTCTCCCAAAGTAAGAGTGCATTGGATGGGTGTAGACATGATTGAATGAATGTTGTCTACTTCTAGGGTCTGTTCCACTCTTTTTACTTGAGTGGTCTTACACACTATGGATTCATCTTAGTTATCTCCCAAGTAAAAGGGTAATGTTTTCAAGGTCAGTGGTTTCGGAATTTTGAAGCTGCAGATCTGCAATCCCCATACAAGGATTGTACATCCACGTCCATATCAAGAGGTAGGTTGTCTAACCAAACTTCCTCTATAGAAGCTGACTTTAGAGTTAGGCTCCCATCGTTGATCTCTCGAACTGTTTTCCATAAGTGTTCTGGCCAGTCTTCCTCTACGAATGGAATTCCGTCTAAGGCATCTTCGTTGTCCGGCACTACAAGTTCTGGTTCTTTAGTTTCAAGGTGGGGTTCTACCACCGCTTCGAATTTTTCTTTAGTTTCTCCTACCACAAGCTCTTCAAGTTTGTTTTGCGATACTTTTGAGCTTGGGTTTTTGTTTTTCCAGCATCTCTTGCGTGATTCTTACCAAACTTTGGTAAGCTTCAAGCTTAGCTACTTCCATGTCTGGAGAGGGATAATTTTTCCATTTGTTTTCCATGTTTTGTCCTGCTTGGTAGGCTTCCAAGGCTGCATTAAAAGGCTCAAAAATTTTATCAACCAAAATTGATCCTCCAGATTTCACGATTGTTTCTTTGATTTCACTTTCATGTTCTTTCATATTTTCTTGGAATTGATTTTTTGCTTTCTCCTCGATTTCAACTCGTTGTTTCTGTTTTCTCAATTCATACCGTTTGCTTCTACTTCTTTTGGTCTTTTGAGAGGCAGCTTTTGTGTTCTCCGAATCATCAGAGGAGTTGTGTTTCATTTCTTAGCCTGGGCTCTAGTGATTACCTTGTTTGGAACAATCGGTTCACTCCCATATGAGCTACTAGGTATCACTTGGACTACATTTACTACTATTTTACCCTTGTTTAAAGGATTTTTAGGACAATATTCAGAAAAGTATCCACCCTTTTTGCAACATTGTATGCAATAAGCTTCACTTGGCTTAAGGTTCTTGTCAGGCTATGGGCATTCATTTTTCCAATGATCATCTACACCACAGTTATGACAGTTTCCCATTCTTGGTTTATTCATGGATCTTACCATGGGAGGATTGACACCTTGATTAACTACATAATACATTGGTGCGAGCTCTGGTGGAGAATAAGTCACAGGTTTTTCCATTGGTGGTGGATGTGAATTATACCAATCTCCTTCTACCATTACTGTAGATGGATTAGGCTCAGCATAAGGTGTAACAGGCATGGGTGTTTGTTCATCTATGACTCCCTCGGGATGCATGTACTTGACATGCACTGCATTATGTCCTGGATACGGAAGCTGTTGACCCAACACAGGTTAAGGTCTTTCCATACCCATCGGTGGTCTTTGAGCTAGTGCCATGTTAGCTTGGTATCTGTACATGGGTTGTCCTTGTGGCCTCATGGCCACTTATTGAACATTCCCATCATACTTTGGTCGGAAATAGCACTCATTGGTCTCATGGTTGGTCCATTTATCCTCAATTGCACACCATTTCTGTGGTCTAATTGGTTGGCCTTGTTGTGGTTCCCTTGCCTTGGTCCCTTCATAGGTTCTTTCTGCATGTTATTCATCATGTCATTTATCCTTTTAAGCATGTATTCTATGGATGAAAGTGGTGCTGCAGCAGCCGTTCCCACTTGTGCTGGTTTAGTGGATGCTGTTTTCTCACTTTGATTATCCTTAGGGACATCTTCTTCGTTGAAATATCACAGTTGTCTCCTAAGTCAATAGCATCTTACAAAAATGCTTCTTGGTATACAATATATCATGAAGTTCTTTGTTTAGCAGTCCCTCTAGAAACAAGGATACTAGTCATTCTTCTGTAGGTATCTCTAGCTCTGGACATCTGACAATGCATTGTTTTATTCGAGTTGCACAATCCCTAATAGACTCACTATGTTTTTGTTTAAAGCTGTAGATTTGAGCTAATGTATTGTGTTTGATCCCCATTTTGGAACAAGCAGCTACAAATACTTGATCTAATGTGTTTAAGTCCATGATTGACCTCGGTGGACTGTTTTGGAACCATGTTAATGCTTTCCCTTCTAATGTCATTCCAAACCCCTCGAATTGAGTATGGAAATCGAATATGCGTTCTGCTCTTAGCACTTGTTTAAAGCTTGTTAGGTGGTCGTATGAATCCCCTGATCCACTGTAATTTTTGACCCAATTCTAGAAATTAGCCATTCTGACACGTCTATTTGGTTCAATTCCCGGTCTTCTGGTAGTTGGTCTTGTTCCGAGTCCTTCAAACCAGTCTGTTGGAAATAGTGACTCATGTAGCCCTGGACTAGCCTTAGTGTCACCCGGTTTTTTGCGTGATGATGTGGTTTCCGGTTTCTTAACATTACTCTCAGATGATCTCTCACGGTGTTTTTCTCTTGGAATTGTTTTCTGGTCCTTGTCTCAATATCCAATCCCTTATGGAATACCCTTGGTATTTGGTTTGCTCTACCTCCTCAGGAGTCATCATAACAAAGTTGTTGTTATAACAATCCCTAAACAGGTAAGTTGGTAGGTCAACTGATCTCTTATACTTGATCTTGAACATATAGATGATCTTCATGGCCATTCGTTGTCCTGATTTGGCATGCGAAGTCCACATAAGATCTTTTACGTTTCTATCCTCCAACAATAGACTCCAATCCTAGGATTATCAGTACTAAGTCGTTTCAAGGACTTCAAATCAACTTGATCATATCCCTCGAATTCTAAAGTTAGTGGTCCTTCTTTTGCTGACATATCTGGGATTATGTTGTTTACTTCTAACCCCATTTGTCTATCACATCAAGGCTTTCAACTTGTAAATACTGAGTTTCGTTCTTGTCCATGTACAATTTTCCTTGTTTGTTTGCCCTGATTTCTTCTTCAAACTCAATACCATGGTCATCAATGCAAACAGCATACTCTTCGTTAGGATCCAGGTAAACCTGAGCTCCATGGCGATTAGTCTTATAAAATGAGAGTATATGCTTATCGTGCATTGTCGTTCCGGTCTTTGAGTGAGTCGAATAGGAAGACATTTCAGAGGTTGAATCTGAAAAAGTGTCTGAGACTTCTTCAAGGATAGTGTGCAAGGAATTGCCTTGATTTATGCTCTCTTCAGTGGATACTCTATTGGAGGTTTCTACAAATATTCCCTGATTTCCTAGTACAGACCAGATGTAAGGTTCATAAAGACTGGTGTAGCCCTGGGTAGAGCACTTACCTTTGGATTGACTTGTTGTCAATTTCTTCCTCTTGACTAGATTGCACTTTCTATCAAGCTACCGATTCCTCGTTTGCAACCTGATTCCTGTACAAATTTGATCAAGTTAGCTATTCTTCTATAAAGACATTATAGTTTTTGCTAGCTATTGTGATTGGTCTATGTGTATCACTACAAATCGAGCTATGGGAGTTAGCAATTGACTTTCAGATTCGACTTTGGCAAAAAATCAAAGGATTAATCTGCAACCTGGAAACTGAGTGAACATGTACCAATTTGGATCTGATTGAACCCAAAACTGCCCGGTGGCTTTGTATTATGTTGCTCTAGCACTATACAAGTTCAAAAATCAAAACTGGTGTCTCTGTGTAGCAGTAGTAAATAATCGTGATTATTTATTTTTGACAATTTTTTGTAATTGCTAGGTTGGTTTTCCAAGTATACAACCTGTTAAGGTCCATGGACAAGTTTGGACAAAATCTGTTCAAGTTTATCAACAGTTTTTTGTCCGCAAACTTTGATTTCAAGAATCTGGCTTGTTGTCTCACTTTTGTGATCCAAATTTCATCAAAATTCATTTGTGTGGTCTACTTGATATGCTTGACCTTGTGGTATACTCAAATTTGCAAAATTGTCAATTTTTGAAGCAAATATAAATAATAGCGATTATTTACTCCAGCTATATTTTTGTCCCAACCTTTATACAGATATGTTAAAACACTTCAACTTAAGGTCTCTAGCCACGTTTCATCAAGTTTGGACAAGTTTTGGTCAAATGGTCTCATCATTTTTTTGTT
The DNA here is from genome assembly GCF_014529385.1 of Adiantum capillus-veneris. Classification (NCBI taxonomy): domain Eukaryota; kingdom Viridiplantae; phylum Streptophyta; class Polypodiopsida; order Polypodiales; family Pteridaceae; genus Adiantum; species Adiantum capillus-veneris. Next base: position 96,565,531 of record NC_140932.1, read on the forward strand.
CGCAGACTAACTTTGCAAATTTGGTCACAATTTTCAATCCAATTATCTACATCTTACAAATTTGGTTTGTGGACTTATTACAACATGGTAAAACCAGTGGTATGCTAACTTGGTCAAAAAAGTTAAAAAATGGGGCAGATGTAAATAATCGCGATTATTTACAACTTGCAAACTTTTTGCATCTTTTTGGTCAACTGAGCATGTACTCATGTTTATCACATCAATATTAGCCTATGAATCAAATTTCATCAAGTTTGGACAAATGTTTTTCCAATTTACACTCAAGTTTCAGAAAGTCAGAACAAGCTTTAGTTTTTAACCAGTTTTTTACCAGTTTGGTGATCCAAATCCAATGTGCCTTTACAAAAGTTGTTTGTACACATCAATGAATCACTGGTATCACCCTTGGTCAACCTTGGTCAAATTTGAGCTGAAAGTTAATAATCGCGATTATTAGCTTCAGGCTTGAAATGAACCAATTATTGCACTTTTTTCAAGGACAATCTTTTTATGAGTTATTTTAAGCCTATGAATCAAGTCAAAACTTAATTTGGCATAAAATGTCAAGAAAAAGTAAATAATTTGAGTTTTGGCCAACTCTTGAGATTTTTACCTCAAAGTGTCTTTGAGCTTACCCACTGGTTCAGACAACTTTTAAGCTTACTCTCCAATCGGATTGAGTGGTTTGGAGTCTTTTTGTGCTATTTCTACCCGTAGACCTGAAATTCTGCAACTTCCAATAACAAATCACAATGATTCTTTCAGAGAGAGCAATGTTCTGAAATCCACCTCGGATATTACTTACCCTACTCCTAGATTCTCATGCAATGGGCTTGTGAAAAGTTTCCACAAACACTCGTTTTCTTGTTTTTTTATAGTTTCTTGAGCTTTGATCTTAAGACTTGTTTTGTCTATCAATCATTCTCAAAATCCTAATCTAGTTTTACAATCCTACAATCTTAAATGCACTCGACAAGTACGATTACTTTCAAGCTACCTCTACACAAAAAAAGACGACAATCTTAAGATATGTGGTTTCTAAAGGAAATTTTTTACTCTAGGATATTCTAGAGGAAGTTAAAGGATAACTTCACAAGATGCTCGTGTTTTTTTATAGTTTTGGTCTCTTCGATCCCCGGCAGCAGTGCCAAATGTTGGACGCGTGTCTAACCTCACTATTCCTATCTTATTGCAGTTTTAGCAACCAAGAATCATGTTAAATTGTCAATCCATGGGACGAAGCTAACTCGACTAGTACATAGAGGCTACAAGAGGTTGTCAATCTCTTGAAAAACAACAGACAACTCACATCTAACTCAAGCTACACTCAAGGGACTGAAATCACCAAAAACCAATCACTCATTGGCAAACATATCACATCTGTTATAGCATCAAATGACATCCAAATGTAATGGAACTTCTAGGACAAGTTTATAAGACCTAAGCACACATGCCTATGGTCTCAAACCCCACTTTAGGTCAATTACCAAAATCACGATTATTAACAGCAGTGGAATTTTGACCTAGTCATTTTTGACCCAGAATGCACCTAAATGCTTAGTAATGATGCCCCAATATCCCATATATGCTTAGTTTCTGGTGTTGAAGTGTAAATTCCTACTTATGATGAAAGTAGACCGCTAGTCAGCGACACCAAAAGCTACGATATAATGTGATATGTTTACGTCAATGCGTAGATCTCTTACTTGTAGTTGCAATGCAACAAACGTGACTGCAATGTGAGAACCGAGGAGGGAATAGGAAGTACAAGAAGGAGATAAGTGAGAACCGTTAGCTTACGCTGTGTATTTTATTATCCAAAACTTCACAATAACTTACAGAAATTGGCTTTTACACCTTAGACAAAGTTTTTGGTGGTCAAAAATAATTATCTGGGAGCTCTAACTAAAGATAGGCAATGATAGGTTGATACAATTTGGAAGCTTGTAGCCCCAGCTCATCAATTACAAGGTTTATCCAAAAAATAGGAGATACAATATTCTTAATTTATCAAAATAATAAGTGTTTTACAATGAGAGCTCCAAAAATTGGTATCCGTGGTGTCCTTGTTAGCTTGCTACTAACAACGTGTAATTAACAAGGAGTTCAAAAAGGGTGATCATGTATTAGTCTACACCTTAAAACAACACTCCAAAAAGTTAAAAACTCAAAAAAAAGGACCATTCGTGATTCATGATTTATCATCAAGTGGGGCCATAAAACTTGCAGCATTAGAGTAAGAAGAGATGCCCAACTAGATTAGTGGTTGTACATTGAAGAAATATCATTTACCACTAACCATGGAGGTGCTGGAAAAGATCCATGTTATAGCAGCAAGAAAGAGGTAAGCCCATGCTAATTAGGCACAGGCTTAGTAGGAAGCTAAATTACAAATTTTAAAGCAAAAAGAATGCAACAACAACTTACAAGTTATTCCACAAACTACCACAAAACCTCCTCCAATAGAAGCAATTATTAAAAAATACAAAATTGGCTTTGAGGTATGGATGTACACATTAGGATATAGCTTCCGAATGGATCGATAGAACTAAAAATTTTAGACATTAGAGCTTGAGCCAATGCCATCAAGTACTCCATATACATGAAGATGTCAGATGTACCTTTAACAACAAATCAAGTAGAGCTCAAAGTTGCAAATTGAGGCAAGATGGTCAACTTAGGTCAAGCCGATTTGATAGTCAACATTGACGGCCATCAACTCCCACATCAATCCCATGTCATGGCAGATACATGTTTTATTGAAGTAGTCATCCTAGATGTGAACTTGCAAAGCAATTCCAGATTGTTAGGAGGATACTTTAAAGTTTAAACTTAATGACACCACTTATCACTCCTTTGGCACAAAGTGATCACATGTGGAAAGTACAAAACATTGTTACAGAACCACAACCAGTGATACAGATGAAGAAATTATCATGGCAAACAAGTCTAAGCAACTATGGATACAAAATCCCACCATTCCACAAGTGCCAACCAAAGCAAAGAACCATCATCCTACAATAAAATCTTGACAACCTCAATGCAGTTATACTTGGAAGTGGAAACCCAAACCATAGCAACCACCTCAAGTAATCCAACCCAAGTACCAATGGATTTTGAAGCAAAAACATTCCAACAAACCTCGACCAACCAAGACAACTTGGCAATGGAGATCAAAGCAACCAACTAAACAACTAGCTCAATAGTCTCCACAAACAAAATACAAGTGAGTACCAAAGAAGCCACAAACCATGGAAATCAAGACAACGATACTCCAACAACCCATAATCAAAGAAAGATCGGACCACCTTCAAATTATTTTATTTGGACCACGTAGTATAGATGGATCCTCGTCAGCAAAAACCATTGAACACTCAATTCAATACCCACATCTTGCATATCATATTCTTACCCCACGCATCTCTTCCATTAGCATAATAGGGCCACATAACATGGCCTTGCATAGACATGATGCTCTCGTCCATGCACATTGCATAGACCTTTATCTACGCACGACTCAGAATGGGAAGCGAGAGTAGCAAGAGTAGTAGTAGTCAATTGCAAAATCATGAGCTACAAGATTATGAGAATTCGTGTGTATAGTGTATAGAGTGTGTTATTTTCTTTTTATCTAGTTTTGTCTCTTATCAGAGGCAAAATAATGAGTTGTATTGACAGATTTTTTACAATCCTAATGCCTACATTGAGAGTATGTATATAAGAATTTGCTAAATAATTTTGGCTAAACAATAATAATGTCTAGTATTTTTTTTAAATGAATAATAAGAAAAAAATTTAAAAAATTAACTAGAAGACCCAAAATTGAGTTTTAAAAGTAAACATCACATCAACAAAGCAAGAGCTTCAAGCAGGTTAAATTTTAAAAGATTTGGCACACATCAAAATTTTGACCAACTTACGATGGATCAAATTTGCAGAATCAAGGACAATCAGCACAACCGAACGTCCAAATGATAAGCTTTTTGAGTCGCAGGTGATATGCCATGAGCAATTAAGGCAAGGAACTTAAGTGTGCACTTGAGACTCCGGGTAAGTCGGGAATTTATAGGCAAAATATGGCAAATCAGACCTCATTTGCATTTGCTAGAGTTAGGGGGAGAGAGAGAGCTTTGTTATTTATGACCTAGAGCTCACACGGGTTTTGGTTTACTACAAGTACTTGGAGCCACCACTGGACACCCAATTTGATAGGTATGATCTACTAACCTCCCTCATCAAATGTATGTGAGCCACACACCACAAAAAGCACCAGATTAACCACACCATCAAATCAAATATGAGATTTGTGCAACGTGTCTAAGGATAGTAGAGGGGGTGAAACTAATCCCATTTCAAAAAAAATTGGCTAGAAAACTCCTCAAGCCAAGATCTTTTAATCCATGGAAACACAATCAAGTCTAGTGGTGGATCATGGATTGCGATCCATGCTCCCCAGCCTCAAAATCTAGAAAGTTTTCTCTGGAGCTTTCCCTACACAACGCCTATCAGCTTTTGCAATCACGATTCAAAAAGACATGGATTTCGATCCATGTCCCCCCAGCATGTCAAAAGAAGACCAAGAATTGTCCACATCTAGAGTAGGGCTTGGGGAAGTCAACCCTTAAATTTGGGCAAAAATGGACACCATTAGGCCTAAAAGCCCTAAATCCTCAAAATTTCTATATGCAAATGATCATTTTTGACACATGCCAAAAAAAAAGTTATCCAAACCCGAAAAGTTAATGACCAAAGGCTTAGGAACATGTCTAGATGCTTTCAAAAAAGTTTGGTGGAAAATTGGTTCCAAAGATGGATTGTGATCCATGACCTCCAGGTGCAAAGTTGGCAGATATTGGATTCCAAGCGTATGGAAAAGTCAAAATCATCAAGTAACGAGGGAATTGTGAAAGATCGGTTAGAATTTCAAGAGATATGCAATTCTAGGGTGCATAATTTAGAGTTTTGATAAAAAAACCTGTAAGTATTGAACTTGGAAAGTTTTATGCTCAAGAAGTCAAAGTCTAGCTAAGAAATGCCTTGGAAAAAGTGTAAATTTTGATAGTAAGGCCAAGAAGGTCAATCAGAGTCTGAGGACAATGAAAACAAAAGGACAAGTGGGAATAAAATATTAATCAGCATCTAAGCATCAAAATCACAAAAAGCAACACCTATTAACCATAGGAGTGCATGAAAGTGGGATTTCAATTGCAGATATGGTCAAGTTTGCATTAAATTAATTTTTTCGACAACATTTTGATCAACTTATGGGTGCTGAATAGCTAAAATTTTGGTAGCAAGATGTCGTGCCAATGTGCACAAAAGGAGTGGGAAGCAACTTCTTACAAGATCATCAACATCTCGTCAAACAAAAAGGCACATGTTAAAGATGAGTAGCTGTAACCAATCCCTACCAATATAAGGAGGAAGTGTTTGGCCAAGGCAATTGACCAACACACTCCTTGTTGACCACACATTGTCTAAGACATATTTGTTTTGTGATATATCTTATTTTTATGGGGAGCATTGTAAATGAGCCTATGTAATTTTGATGTGAGAATTGTAAACTATGAGCTGTAATATTTTATCATACGCACAAATCCCAAGTAGCCGACTGTTGGCCATTTTGAAATCCCTAAGTATAAAACTCAAAAATCTTAGTTTGAACACAACCTTGTAACATTTTCTTTGAGATTTTGAAGAGCTTTTGTAGTAATGATTGTCAAGGGGCTACTCAGCTCCAGCTTGTAGCTCATTTTTCTCACAATTCAACAATCAAAATTCAATTCCAAGAATTGTGTTTTGTTCCTTGTCTCTTACTCTTTCATTTAAGTTCAAACACTTCAAGTTTTATTCTGGTTTGTGGATATACGTGTGTGAGCCTAGCTGGTATATTTGAGTGCTTAAAATCACTACTTTTTGACATTTTGACCATAGGAGAGTGTTACCAGACCTTCGGGTAACTTGTTTATATTGTTCAATTGTTGCAATTTTTATGATTTTGTTCATGATGGATTGTGATTTTGGTATGTTTGAGGACAGATCAAACACGTGTCCACCTGGGCCGACATGTAGATGGACACCACATTTATAGTTTATTATTTTACCGAGCTAGTAAAGTAATACTCTGTGTAAATTCTGATTCCAGAGTAGTGGATCAATTCCCTGAGTTGTAATGATGTCATGATATTTGTAAAGGTCCATTTAAACTAGCCACTAGTCATTTTGAATGCCCTATGTATAAATGTCAACAACCTTAATGTGGAAGGAGGCTTATTTTTAGAAGAAGAAGGAGCTCTGAAAACGTACGCTCAAGCTATGAGCTGCTCCAAACTTGTAATCGACTTTTCTAATGATTGGGTAATCCGTTTTCAAATCCAAAACTTGCATTGTGTTCCTCTCTCTTTGCTCTTTAAATTAAGTGTAAGCATTGTCAGTTTTGTTGTGGTTCGTGACTACGTGTCTGTGAGCTGTAAATGCAGATTTGAGTGCTTAAATCACTGCTTTTAGTCGTTTTGACCATAGGAGAGTGTTCTTAGACTATAGGGCGACCTTTCTAGACTGACTTGTTACAGTTTTCAGGACCTTTTTCATGATGGATTATGATTTTGATACCTTGTCGGATGCAACCAGACTTGCTAGGATACTGCCCCTCGGTGTCCTAGACCTCCTCCTAAAGTTTCGTTGCATTTCGAGTGCCGAAATGGCGTGATGACCTAGAGTTGTGACAAAGGACATAGGAAAATTTCCCTGATCAGTGAGTGTTGGTTTGCTTGTTGAGCTAGTGTGTTTGCTTGTTAAGGTTCACTTCGTGATATTGACAATCTCATAGAGTCTCCGAACCCCATTCAAGTCACTTTCCCTGAGTATTGACATTATGTTAGTGCCAGAAAGATATGATGTAGATGTCCGTCATGGCGACCCACTAACATTGGTACCTTGTCCACCAAACTTTGCATACTTGTCCCCTTAGGCCTAATATAGCTTCCCTTAAAGTTTTGTGACGATCCAAGTTCGTCTAGTCATCAAAATGGTGTGATGACCTAGAGAGGGGAGATATGACATAGGCAAATTTTTTGATCAGAGAGTGGTGGTTAGCTTGTTGAGTTGACATCTTTGCTTGCTAGGTTCACTTCTTGAGGGTTGAAAATTTCAAAGAGTCTCCGTGCCCCATCCCAGTCATTTTCGTAAGTATTGACATATTATGTTAGTGCCAGATAGTTATGCTACAGATGTCCGTCGCGACAACCTACTAACAAAAGTCTAGATGTGCAAGAGGAAAAGATCTACTAGAAAAAAGTATAAAGAGGTTTTTAAGAGCACAAATAAGGTGCAAGAGGCATAGGCCACTTCAACTTCAAAACCAAACAAGAGAAGCTTGAAGAACAAACTGTATCATTGGGATGTTCAATCCTAGCTGACAAGGTCTACAAACCATTGAATACTATACTTGAGGCCTTTAAAGCTAGGTTGAAACTTGGACAGACACAAGAAGATAGGTAGAGGATGTATTGTGAATCAATGGTAGAGAAATAGAGGCTCGACATCTATACACAATTGATTAAAGCCATCCAAGATTTGATCAAGAATGCATCACCGAGAACTCCACATCAAACACCACAAACTCTAATTCTAAGTAGATAAAACCACATTGTAAATGGTGGGAACGGCCTCCAAAAGGAGATTCGGATGTAAGTTTTGGACTTGTAATTACCAAGGTTAGTTATTCATGCGGTAATTGTTGCAATGCATAGACAATTAGAGACCCAATTTGAGAGCTATAAATAGGGCTAACTACTCAGTTTTATGGGGATCTTGAATCTCTTCTCAACTAGAGCTTTATATCTTAGCACTCTCTATTCTCTTGTATCCTTGTAACCGTAATTGAGCTCAAAGTAGACGTGACTCACATTGTTGTACTTGCTTACATTAATCTAAATACATTTGAGTTTCACTGTTAGTTTTATTTCTAGTTAATTCTATATATTAGTTCTAGTCTCTGTATTTCATCCAGTCTTATCTGATCTAAAGTCATAATCTGACCTGACCTAACTCTAACTAACCAACCTAAAATAGTTGTCATCTCACTCCATTTTGGCAATCATGGTGGGGTGAGCTAAGTTTCTCTTGACAATCAAACTATCTCCAAATTGGTGTTAGAGCTATTAGGAATTAACCATGCCACCTAGGGGAGTTGCATGTGGCAAAATGCCAACTACCAGATTCTTGGATGATCTAGGCCATGTCAGTCCAATCCAGGAAGAGTCAGATCGAGTGAGGCTTTGATACTAAGAGAGAACTTGGTAATGAGACAAATGTCCATCCACGACTAGAGATGACTAATGAATCAAGGTTTTCTTACCATTTGAACCATTTTAGAAAAAGAAGTGCAGAGAAAGCGGAGAGATGGACACAATTTCATGGATCTAATGAAGCAAGAAACACACCAAGGAAAGTGAGGAAAACAATAAGCAAAGTCATCACTCAGCAGGACATAAATTAGCAAACAAGACTGAAGAAGACATAGTGATTGAGACTGAACTAGACAATGATTGGGCAATTGATACATACCATTACAATAAAAGAAAATCTAAAGATAGAAAACCAGCTCACAAAACCACAACCAATAACTATGAATGTTCCACTAACCTAAACATTTCATGTCTAGTTTTCAAAGGAGGAAACAAAGATGACCTAGATCTACACATCCAAGCATTTGAATAGTATGTTGAACGCAAGGACATATGGTACTCTCACGTAGATTGTTGTCTATTTCTATCTCAGTAGCATACAACAATGATATTTCCAGTATGATAGATGAGTATGCATCAGATTCTAGTCTCTAAAAATGATATATTTGACGCAAATTTGACATAGAAAGAAGAGCCTTTTATGTCACAAGATGGTTATCTTCTTTACAGAACGGTCATGTATAAATTACTCTTTACAATAAAAGGTCATGTATGAATCATATGCTCTACCTTATGGTGTCTATAGAGTAATCCAAGTCACCATGAATGGTACCAAGACATAATTTTATGTCTCACATTGAAAATAAATATTGAAAACTTTGTGTGTCACTGTTGTATGTGCCAAAAGATAAAGCAGGTTAGAGACAATATCCACTAATCTTACTTTGAATGGTATCAAGACATAATTTTATGGCCTACATTGAAAATGAATATTGAACAATCTGTGTCTCAATGTTGTATGTGCCAAAAGATAAAGTATGTTAGAGACAGTATCAAAAGTCCCACTGATCTTGAAGATGCATGGAAAGATCTTAATTGCAAACAAATAGTTATAGTGTTGATTTACACGAAACGCTTGCTTAGGTCAACAAAGTTGTGAAGGTCACACAGCAAAAGCAAAAGGCTGCTTCTATGATAATCTTAGTTGCAATGTTAAATCCAAATAAAATCAATGAGTTCTTCTACAATGACACAAAGTTCATGGACATTGTATGATGCGCAAAAGCGGGTAGAAGAATTCATGCTCATCAAAATTAGTGTGCTTAATGAGCAAAAGGTAGCACATGCCCTTTTAGGTTCAAGTGCCAATAAATGTGATAGCTCTAAAGCTTAATATGCTTGGCCATTGGCAAATATTCAATGGTTTTCATGTCAGTCTACTAAAAGGTTTTAAGGGTGACACCCCTCAAGATTCAATGTTTGGCAAAATCTTAATCTGCCTGGCCAATGGCAAAGATTGAGTGTTTTTCATTTCAGTCTACTTAAAACTTTTTAGGGTGACACCCCTTGAGATCCTATAGTAGTAGAGAGGAGATACTTCCGTTGGAAAGTGTCCTTCATCAGCAATGAAGCCCTACCTTTCAAGTGCTAAGTAGGCTAGTTATCTACTGCATGATGGTGCCAATGTGCTAAACAGGATTCTTAGCTAAATGCAAATGGATTTATTCACCTTTTCTTGTGTTTTGCATAGTGTATGATTACAAGGGTGACCCAATTTGATTTTAGTCTACTTAAATGATTTCATCTCTTTAGAATTGGCCATTTTAAAAATGAGAAAATAAATGAGTGGAAGGACCAAGTTCCCAAAGATGGTTGTAAGCTGCATCCTTGGACCTTAGGGTGAAAAAATGATGAAGCAATATTCAATATTGCCAATGTAGTTAGTCTAAGGTACATCTCAAGACCTTAGGGTGCAAAAAGGGTGCCAACCTTCAAAAGTGCCAATGTAACTAGTCTAAGACGTATTTCAATGCTAAAAGAATAATGCAACCTTTAGAAGTACCAATGAAATTATTTTCAAAATCAAATGTGATTTAACAAGATTAAAATGAATAAAAAACAATTCCTGAGTGCCTTTGAAAGTGTGTGGTAATGCTAGCTAAAAAGGAGATGTAGGCTAGCTTGAACATGGCTTGAGGACCCCTATCCATGCACATATACCTCTTATATGAAGGAATTGTGGAGGAGTAAAGTGGTGGGTGAATAAGTAAAGTAAAGGTTCAAACATGATTAAGGCAAAAAATGGCAAGATTTACAACTTGTGTTGAACACTTTTCAAATGGAGGAGCAAAAGAGGGTGAAAAACATGAAATAATACTACATGGGAGGCTAATCGCAGCCTATAAAGCATGGCTTATCCCTCTCAAAAAGGCTCACTTCTCTCTCTCTCTCTCTCTCTCTCTCTCTCTCTCTCTCTCTCTCTGTGTGCACGCGTCACCCTAGCCGGAGGAGAAACCTCTGTACGTCACCGAATCTCTCTCTACATGTAAGGTTCCCATCCTAAAAGATCGGGGTGACTTGGAAGATAGCCTTCTTTATCCTCTAAATCCGTTGACGACACCCTACTCAGATAATGCGAAGCAAGGATACGAGCAACGAAAGAGAAGAATACTTCCACCTGATGTGTTTGTAGTTGCAAGACCCTACGTCACAAGCCAAGTCGATGAGGTTAAAGGTTCTATGGACTCTAGATCCTACATTATGAGAGAAGAAAATCCCTTTCACATATTAAGGATCCAAAAACAACGCCTTTTTCCCCGCGTTTAAGAGGCACGGCTGCCATCCTTAAATCCAAAATATGACGTCAGATAAATCTCTAACTAACTGAGACAAAGTGAAAAGTACTCGACTAATCGAGTCCACCCATCCTTGACCGGCAACCTAAGCCGGTCTCCACTTTCCACACCACACTCACTCTTTTTACCACACTGTTTAACATATACAAATAGTGTTCCTTAATTAGTTCCAAACACAAGTTCTTTTATACAGCCCTTCAAACAATACCAAAACGATTCAAATAAGGTCTAATGTAACAACCTATTATTCAACAAAATAACTTTTCCAATTTCTCATGAGTTTGCCGCTACCTACGGACTTCCTCTGTCTAACCAACAGAGCCTTTGCAAAGGATTTATTCGCTAACCACGAATTGCGCAACCTTTCCATCTCGCTAACCGCGAGGCATCCCGCTAACCACGAGGGATAAAAGAGAGCCGATAACCTCAGCTTAATCTCCACTAGCCACGGAATCATCTCGCTACCCGGGAGAACAAAATATATTCTTTCAACAATTCTTCTCATTAAATGATTCATCAAATATGATCAACCAATTCTTCATATCAATCAGTAACCACTTATCAAACAATAACAGTTTATTAAGTCATAACAATTCAACAAACATTGATAATTTATCAAACAGTTCTTTCACTAATCTATGAAAACATATGCTTGTTTCTTGTGATAAGATCACGTTTCTTGGACAGTTTAAGGAGTTCCCTACGATTAGCTTCCCAAGTCAAACATGAATAGCAATGCAGAATTATAAATTTGTCTTACCGGATTTAGGGTGCGTGCGGCTAACTCCTGTGCTGGAGGTTTGACGGCTTCGACTTCTTCTTCGGTTGATGCTTCTGCATGAGATACGTTGGGAGTTGACACATTTCTTCCCACCTTCCTTGGTGGTGCAACAGCATGGGCGTCCTTAGAACTTTGCGTTACACGCTTCAGAGCCATAGCGTTGGAATGGAGAAAAGAAAAGCGCGTTGTTGGAGAGAGAGAGAGAGAGAGAGAGAGAGAGAGAGAGAGAGCGTCCACAAATAGGGAGACGAGACGTCGACAATTGGAGATGGAGATGGCTTGAGGGTGAGAGGTTAAGGGAGAGAGGCTTCCTCCGGTGTGTTGTTGCGAGAGAGCTTACGCTTCCGTAGATGTGTGTTCAAAGTGAGAAGAGAAGGGTCCTTTATATAGGTTGTAGGGGGGTGCTAAGAATACTGAGAGGTTTCAAGAATAGGAGATGAAAAAGCTCACGCGTCGTCGCGGCTCTAAAAGATTTTTTTTTTTATAATAACGTTCGCGAATCCTATGCGTGATTTTTAAAAAGCTCTATACCTACAACTTCCCATTCTATTTTGAAAGAGAAAGAAAGAAGTCTCCTAATTTTGACTCACCTCTCTTTCTTTCCTAAAAATACTATCTCAAAACTTTTTCTTCACACATAGATTAGGTTCCCACATAAACCTATTGTTCCACATAAAGAAAGATCATAAATAAATGGATTATGAACCTGATTTTCAATCCGATTGCTCTAATAAACTCGTGATGACTCACAAAATTGAGAATCTCAATTACTTTGCAAAGTATCTGAAATGATTTATATGGATAAATGTTGGGTACATTACACTACATGCTACTTTAGTCCAAGTCATGCCTCCATCCCACGGCTCCTCACCCATTGTTGCATGTCCTCCGTCCAGTCCCCACCTGCTGTCCCGCGGCTCCTCTCTCTACGTGCTACTCCAGTTGAGCCGCCATTCCACGGCTCCTCACCCATTGCCGTTTCATTACCTTAACCTAACCTAAGCGACCCTTCCCATAGGGAAAAAAATATATGCTTTGACTGCAAGGGAAAAAAGAAAAGAAAGTAAAAATATGCACCCTCGATTGCAAGAAAAAATCTCGGACCTACAATGCAACGAGGAGGATTTCTCTCTTCAATCAAGCCGACACGTCTCTTCGTGCCCACCCCATGTGTGGATCCGATGGACCGCCTCCACTCTCAAATTTGAGAGCTCAAGGATGAGAACGCAGAGCTCAAGGCACATCTTGAAGCCCTTGAGGCACGTTTCTCCTCCTTGGAGTCTCAAAAGAAAGATGATAGCAAGAACCATCTCGCCAAAGCAATAGGAAGTCAAAAACACCTTCACCCCAAGCATGGTCAAACTTGCCACCCAAGTCCAAGAAGCAACCATTGTAGTCTCCTCCAAAGTAGAAGAGTGCATGCAAGAACGTCGCTGTTGACGGGAAGGACTAGCACTATCTGTTTGTATCGGTGGCCTGTCCTCTACATGGTGGGAAGAGAACGATGATTACACTTCAACCCTAATGAAACTGAACCAAGCCATCCACCCAACCGAGTTTGACCCCAACACAATTGAGAAGGTTAACCATGACAACCACACCAACCAAGTCATCTTGGTCTTCAAAACTAAAGAGGCACGCATAACACTTCTACAACAAGCACAACTTCTCAAGGGCACCACAATATGGATAAGCGAGGCCTTGACACCTGCCCAACTTAAAGTCAAGAAACACGAACTCCAAAAGGTTCAAGAGGCACGAGCAACCGGAAAATGGGCCGTCTATCAAGGCAGCAAAGACATTATTGAAGAATTTTGGTCTCCAAAAACCCCAAAACCAGGTTCCCCTTCTCCCTCCCTTGAGTGACATATGTCACAAATTTTGTTGTATCCACATTACAAGGATTCTCCATGTACTCCTCTAGTAAGAGGTCCAACCATGTATGTTTTCTTGGTCCCATAGGTCATATCTAACCTCCAAGGACGATAATGAATCTCTCTCTCTCTCTCTCTCTCTCTCTCTCTCTCTCCCCCCCCCACACACACACACAAAAATCTTCATAACTACTATGTATTTCAAAAGAAGATAAGGTAAAATAGTACTTTTAATTATCCATTATGTGAGGCATAATCTTCACAGAGCACGGCAATTACCCAAGAGATTGACAACTTCATGGTTTATTTTTGCACACATTTGTAATTTCTCTATTCATACTAGAATACATCAATGTTAACTTTTGCTTGTCTTGAATATCTTTTTCATTAGTAAATTGATTAACTAGGCAACATTTATCAGATTAATCACTTGCAAGTTTCAAATTTAGCGACAAAGGGAACTTAATCATGATCTCTTTCATACAACTAACACTCCTTTGAAGCTACTTTCATACACAAATGTAGATTGGGCTGGAAGCATCATCACAAGATAGAAGATATACTTCACATTATTATTGCTCACTTGGGAGTGGCATCATCACTTGGTCAAGTGAATTAACCCACAATTTCTCTTTCATCAATAGAAATCAATTGCAAGTTTCAATTTGGTCACAAAGGGACACTTAATCACGGTTTCTTTCATAAATCTATCACTCCTTTGAAGTTACTTGCATACACAAATGTGGATTATGCTAGAAGCATTGAAGATATAAGTTCTACTTCATGTTATTATTGCTCACTTGGGAGTGGCATCATCAATTGGTCAAGTGAAGCAACTCACACTTGCTCTTTCAACAAGAAAAGCCAAGTATATAGGAGTGGCCAATGCTATATGTGAAGGTCATGTGGCTAAGGAGAATGCTTGAAGTCACAGTGATTCACATCTCAGACTCCCCAAAAATCTTGTGACAATGTTTCTAGCATATACACTCCAAAAATCCCATTCCATATGAGCCAAGCATATCGAAGTTCACTATCGTTCCACTCGAGAGAAGGTTCTTGAAGGTGGTCACACTTCTTCATCTCTCTACACATGAGCAAGTTGTTGATATCTTCACAAAGTCTCTTGATCGTTAAAAGTTCCATATGTTCAAGAAAAAGCTTGTTGGTTGGCAAGTGTTGTCTATTCATTCATGCGCTTGAGGGAGGGTGTTAAAGATTCAACACTTCATGCATCATAGCATAGGGTCCACATAGTTATATCACGCCATAATATTAGCATGGTAAGTGATTTTAAATTTATATTGCCAGCTCTAAGCATGAATAAAGCATTGGTACGCTCAATTCATTGGAGGAAAGTCAATTTTTCTACTTGGCTGGCACTTTTGGGGAGATGATTTATCTCAATCTACTATCAATTTCAAGGTACTTCCAAAATTAAAGGTATAGGTCATCATATTTTTTATCAGCCCACCAAATCTCATCATTGACTGATTCATACTCCAAGAGTCACGATGTCTACAAACAAACCCTATAAGGCTTTTATAATCATAGTCACACCTACTATTCACCTACTTTTGGAGCTCCATATTAATCCCTATGCAATATATGCAATGAGATTAAGTACCATTTTAGAGGCTTCATTCAATACTCATAGTTTGGGGATTGAGTCGATTCTCCCACTGATTATTGTAGTCAAACAAGCCTCCTACACGTAATGTAATTTTACCATTAGAAATATAGGCATCTTTTTTCCATTAAATCAACCTGTATTCATGTTTTCTTGACTATTATGTGATTATATTGACCCATTCTATCTTCTTCAAATGATTGATACTATTTTCTTGTAATACTCATGGTTTGGGGATTGAGTTGATTCTCCCACTGACTATTGTAGTCAAACAGGCATCCTACATGTCATAATTTTACCATTAGAAATATAGGCATCATTTTTCCATCAAATCGGCTTGTATTCATGGTTTCTTGACTTGTATGTGATAATATTGTCCCATTGTATCTTCTTCAAATGATTGCTACTGTTTTCACTGCATATATTGTTGGTCTATATACTAACTAGTATCATACTTGTATGAACCATCAACATCGGTTACATACCAATGAACTACAAATATTTTTTCATCTCCAAATTCTAGATTTGGAGTGTAGTGCTAGAGTGTGGCTTTAAAAGTGTTTCTAATTTATGTGTACTTGCCGTCATAATACAAAATAAGTTATGGAAAAATCTCAAATTTTTATGAGCTGCCTCTCATGGAATGCTCACAACTTCAACCCTTTGCAAGCCATTATAGATAGTTTTGAACAAATGAGAGTGATTTACTACAAGCACATAATTCCATTCACACACCTCTTTTGGAAGAAGCACAATATTTTTTTTTGTAAGCACTGACAATTCTTCTCTATCTTCTTCATCATGTGTGAAATCATTTTCACGTACTTCTTCACACTCTCTACACTCAACACCCACTTTCTGGCTAAAGCAACAAAATTTTGAATCTCCACAAAGTACCTATAGAAAAGCAATAACAACAACAACAACAATATGACTGCTAGAAGAGGAAGAAGGACACAAGAAACCTCTCAACATTGGGGTTACTAATGAAGATAATGGCATTAGTATAGATGATAGTAATACAATTTTCAAGTTGAAGAAAGAGCTCTATTAACACTTTTGGGACTACTTTTTCTAGAGTGTTAAAGTTTTTGATGGATAGCAATATCATAGAGCAAGCATATCAATCTTAGAATATTGTTAATTAAGTGTATTAATTAATGAAAATGTGGATGAGATGTTTGCAATAAAATTGAATCACGGTTTAGACTTTCCACAGCTAGATCTGGGCAAAGTAGTAACTACACTAAGGGAATAGTGATTTAAAGACTTGATTAACGATTAGTAAATATTGGTCTAATTAGTATAAGGTACTTAGTTGCAACTAGAGATATGAGAGTAGACATAATAAAGTGAAATTGATTGAAGACATGGGCTTGGGTCTGCTATTCAAGGATTGAAGCTTGTTGTAGGCAATAGTTATCACTAGTAAGGCCCCTCAAAAAAGGAGTCCCTCACCCATTTTATAGGTGCAAGGCAATAGGCAATGATCGGTTTCTAGCTAGGTGCATGTCTCCAACCTTTCTTGGTAGTAGTATCAAATCCTGCACGTCAGCAAGGTAATCCACAAGCAGGGCAAGAGAATGCAAATATAGGGTACGGAGAAATATATTAGGCGGTGATGAGTGACAAAGAATGAACCCACAATAGTTTTGGCTTAGGGGAGAGAGAGTGTGTATGGCATCTACAAGAGTTTTTAAGATTGGCGCAAGTTTCCTAATGATGAGTACATGTTATTAATAGTGGTAGGTAGCTTAGGGTTAGTTCGCACTAGGTAGATAACTCATCGAAGCAAGGTTTTTTTTAAACCTACTAGTCTTGCAAGGCCTGGAGGAAATTTTGGGAGATAAGAAAGAGATAGGCAAAGTTAGTGGAGTGAGAGAAATGGAGAGAGAAACAAGCAAAGAGAGGGAAAATTAACCCAAAAGAGGTTCCTAATAAATATGAGAATGTTAAGAAGATCCAATAGAAATGAATTATGGTAATGAAAGAGAGATCCAAGGCAAGTTGGAGATCCAAGGCAATAGAAGTATCCTGCAGGATTATTCTGAGATGTATTAAGATGGCAAGCCACTTCAGACCATAGGGAAGCACATGCAAGCCATCTTGTCAAGCATTATGGGCAGTCATGTCCAATGGTAAATCAATATAGTGTCAACAAGGTTTTCTTAGCATTCACCTTGTTTTTATAGAATATTCATCATATTATCCATTGCACTATTACTTTAGTGTCTTAAAGCTATGATAAAAAATATTATCCATTACACTATTAAATTATTGATTTGGTGTCTTTTAGCTCACAAAAAATCTTAATTTGGGGCTCAACGTGCAAGCTTATTGTGTGTTTATGGTTAAGTTTGGTTAAGCATGTGTATTTATGGGTGTGTGACGGTGGGAAGGAAAGGCCTAGAATAAACATGGGAATAAAATTGCCCAAGCTATCACAAAAAATCTTAACTCTGGGCTCCACGAGCAAGCTTAGTGTGTGTTTATGGTTTGGGTGTGGTTATGCACATGGGGAAGGAAAGGCCAATAATAAACATGGGAATAAAATTTCCCATTAGAGATATAGACACACATGCATTCTAAAAAGCAAAAGAGCGAGTAGGTATGAACCCCGTTTTCGTTAATGCAAATCTGAGGATTCCAAAATTTTGAATGTATAAGAAAGCGGGGAGATGCCAGATGGTAGGCAATGCGAGGAGGGGAGAGAGTGACAAGTGCAATTGGCCACACGAGGCATGAGGGAGAAGTACAACAATCACACAATGCAGTATAAGGGGCTAGGTGGCACACCAGAGATGGACGCGGACATGCAAGAATGGAACTTCATTTTTTTATATCTTTGCTTGCACTCTGACAACACCCTGTAGCTATTGGCGGGTTGGGTAGTGGATTGATACTGGCCCCAATGTGTGAAGGTTAAAATTCACTATTTGGGAGTATTTACTCTTTTGACTGCAATAGAAATGGAATCTGATGAATAAGTGACCAAATTTCAAAAACAAGTTCAATTAAAGAGAATCTTGTAAGATCCTTTGGGGAATTAAGGAGTTAAAGGCAAGCGACATGCCAGGGTGCTTAGGGAAGACGAACAAAGGCATACATTTTTCTCTCTATCAAAATTTTAAAGGTGATAAAAAGACTATTCGACACAATGGCATTGGGGTTAATCTGCAAGGCAATTAAATCGCTTAAGAAGATTTTTGTTCAAAGGAACACTCACAATTGATGATGCTTGCTGTGAAATGCTTTGCCTACCATGGAATGCTTCTAGGCAGAGTGTGCAAGAAAAGTGGGGCTTGCAGGTGATAGATGGCACATAGCACATGAGCTTGGGCTTTGCAATAAAACTATTCTCTAGAACAACAATAGGAGCTCGCAAGGCTACCACCTTGGAGCTGCACATTTCTAAGGTTCCCTGGTTTAGCTAGTGGACAATAGCGTTGGCAACTCGGGAGGCTACAAAGCAATGAGTGTAGGCACGATAGAGGAGAGAGGTTGAGAGGTCAATTCGTAGGATAGACCCAATGGCCTCAACACAAGGGCTAACGCATGACGACCTCATCATGGAAGGAAAACAATAGGGGAACCAACGAGCTTGGAATGCGGCTACACACACTGACAATAATATACAACACACCATGCACCATGTCATCCAGTTGAACATGTTATGAATTGTGGTATGAGGTGGCAGAGAAACAAGTCAGTGAGAGTAGTGAATGTAGGTGCATGGACTACTATTCACACGAGAGGTGGCAAACCCGCACACAGATGCATGAAAATTAAACGAACAAAACAATCATAAGGTGGCAAACCCATACACCTCTACAAACAAAGCAAAAGAAATAAACAACTATGTGACATACTCACAAATCAAGCACAATAGAAAGAATGACATAACAAAAAGAGTAGATTATTTGTGGGGGGAGATATAACGGATAGAGAGGGGCAAGAGAGGAAGGAGGAGACCATGGGTGCCTCATTGATGGGTGGAGATGATGTCAAGGAGTAGCGTGAGGGTAACCTCACTCTTGTTGAATGCCAAATCCTCCACTTTAAATTTCACCAAGGTATGGCGATTGATGCTGATGAATAGGTTGTGTGTGCATAACCTCCTTACCATTGTGGTGTGATGGTGTTTCCCAATGCCCTTTTACATGGACTAACACTTCTATCTATATTAGAAGTGTGGAGGCATGGTGCCTACACCTCAAAATGCTCATAGACTTTAAAAACTTAGAGCTTGTGCTTTGGTGAGAGCGTTGTGTGTTTTGATGATAGAGACTCCTCCTTATATAGGAAAAGAGGGTGCAATTTTCCTATATTTTTATGGGGACGTGACCTACAGCATGTGACCGTGGGTCGACCCATGTTTGATGCAATGATGCTTGTGATAGAGGTCCACATAGAGAAAATAGTAGGGGAAGAGAGAGATGGATGGAAAAGGAGGGTAGAGAAATTGGGTTTTTTACAAGGTATTCTAGTTGTAGCTAGCTTATTTGAGAGATGAGAGAGGGTTTTTTACAAGAGGTTTTCAAAGGTGGTTTGTCGTTGAGAAGATAAATCCACCACTTATAGTGGCAGTGGCTCTAACTTTGGCCAAGACTTCATTTAATGTGGCTTTGTTTCTCTTACTCATGCCCTAGATTTTAAATCTAGAGTAAAAAACTATACAATGTTCTTGTGTTAACACACAAAAGAAAGATTATGAGGGGCGTAGATGGAGTAAAAGATGATTAGGAGGTTGATGTTGCCCTTTGAAATTGATAAGCATAGACATGTCCCACCTAATTGGCGCTTCCATAACTTGATGCTTCACTTGGACAAGCCTCCCTTGCATCGTGTCGTTTGTAGTGGTCGTAGTCAAGTGTCTTTGCAGTTGTCATAGTGGTTGTCACTTCATTGAAGCCATTGGCACGAAAGCGTATATACAAGAGCATGTGCATGTGTACGAATGATGGTGGTTGTAATTTGACTATTTTGAGCTTATGGGCTGATTTGTGAGAGTGTTTGGTGGTGATTATGAGAGTGGCATGTGTGTTGATGAGTAGCTTGTGTGTGTGTATGTGTATGGATGAGAAAAAAGCAATTTTTAGCTATGGAGAGCTTGGGAAAGACATGAGAGTGACAGAGAAGAGTGTATGTATTCTATGTTTTCTAAAAATTGGCTGTTTTCAGCTTTGTGTGTGTGTGTGTGTGTGGAAGGAGATAAAGTATTTTTTGTTGGTTAGAGAGAGAGAGAGAGAGAGAGAGAGAGAGAAGGGACAAAAAAGTAAAAATTTCAGCCAAGAGAGAGTGAGAGGGAGAGAGAAGACAAGGAGAGGGAGGGCTCCATGGATGGAAGAGGACAAGGTGGAGAGAGGTGATAATGAGAACGAGGCCCCCTTTTTCATTTTTGTAAGAAGGTGGTGGCCATGGTTGTACAAACTATTGAGTGCCCTCTTATTTTACTAATATAGTTATCAATTATTTTGAAAGTGGAGCCCTTTGAAGAGAAAATGGAGGGAGAAAATTGATGAGTGGCTCCGCCGGTACTTGGGGACAAAGGCTCCTTACCATGCAATAGTTTTTGCTTCGCTAAAAGCTTTATTGAGGACTTTGTTTATCTTGATCGTCAAGTGGTCGTTCACATGCCGTGCACGTGAGAATTTTGGAGAAGGGGGGTTTTCCATAGAGAGAGATGGGTTGATTTCAAAAGGCAACCCTCATTAGCCCTCCCGTTAAAGCTAGAGACATTTATTTCTCTAGCTCCGTGCTTGATTTGAAGTGGAGGAGTCTCCCTCCTCTCAGGAATATCCATCATAGGTGCTTGATCAAACCTTGACAAGTACTTCTTTAGCCTCCATCCATTAACAAGTGTTTTGTGAAGTCTAGTATCTGCATCCATCAGTCGATAACTGCCATTGTTGTAGCGCTTTCTAAAGACAAATGGCCCCTCACATATGGGTAAAAACTTCTTATTCTTCCTAGTGTCAAACATGTTATCATACCTCAGAACCAACATACCTCTCTTGAGACCTTTGTCCTTGAGCCCTTTTGTTGAAGGTGAGACGTCTTTGCTCTGCTTGAGTTGCATAGTAGTTGGTAGCCTCTTCACTATCTTGTTGGAGCCTCTCTAGATCTAGAATGTGGTTGTGCAGATGAGAATTAGGACGTTCTATCTGCCTAGCTAGCACTCTAAGACTAGCCAATTGAACTTAAATGGGTAAAATGACCTTGCCATACAACAAGTGATATGGTATGGATCCAAGGGATGTGCAAATTGAAGTGCGATAAGCCCAAAGTGCATCCATAAGCTGCTTATCCCAATCACTTTTGTGATTGTTTACATGTTTAGTGATGATCTTACAGATCATACCATTTACCTTTTCCGCCAGATCGTTGCATTGTGGTTAGTAGGGAGTTGAGTGTCGTTGTGAAATGCCCAGCTTTTCCATCAGCTCTCCTACTAGGTCTCCTCTAATACCTGGTCCCCTATAAGAAATTATCTCAATAGGAGTTCCAAAATAGTAGCAAATATTTTCAAATACAAACTTTGCTACTTCCTTAGCTGTAATGCGGGTGGTAGCTAATGCTTCAGCCCACCTGGTCGTGTAGTCTACACCCATGATGATATACAATTTACCTGATTGGGACCTTTGCAAAGGCCCAATAGTGTCAATTCCCCATTTCTCAAATGGTCCATAAGAGATGATAGGAGTTTGTGGCTCATAGGTGAGCCTCCTATCCCTTGTTTTCTGACATTCCTTGCATGTTTTACACCAATGGTGCACATCCCTCTGTAGACTATTCCATACAAACCTGTCTTGTAGAATCTTTCTACTAGTGATGTTAAGTGCAAAATGTCCTCCACAAACACCATTATGGCAACTTGAAATGATTTCAGTAATCTTTCTAGAGAGAGGTACACGCCTAAGAATGTGATCCTTACCCTTGCGGTAGAGGTCATCATTGATAAGGTGGTATTTTGTTGCCTTGCGCACAAGCCACTGCTTTTGGCCCTTGGTAAGATCTCTAGGATACTCTCCTGTGTCCAAGAAACTCATGATGTCAGGCATAGCATCGCTACCTTGGAAGAGAGGCAACTTTAACTTGATTGCACCCACTAGAACATCTTGTAATTTTTCTTTAGCTAAGCATCTGCTTCTTGATTTTTTGCTCGAGGCACATGATGTAATTGTACAGCTTAAAACTTCCCTAAAAGTTCCTTAACTTTGTGCAAATGTCCTAGCAAGCTATGATTTTTACAAGCCCAAGTTCCTTGTATTTGTTTTATTAAGAGCATGGCATCACCAAAAACATGTAATCGTTGAATACCTCATGTCACACACCACTCTAACCCAAGAGTTAAGGTTGCATATTCTGCCTCAATGTTGGAGTGAGAATCCAAGAGATGCCCCATGGAGGAAACCTTATCCCCTTGCTCGCTAAAGATGAAAATGCCAGCTAGCTTTGTCCACTGTCCTCTTATAGGCTCCATCAAAGTAAAGAGAGTGAGCCCTCTCTACCTTATGGACCTCCAACACATGTGTTATCTTGATCATTTGGATTTATCTTTAGATTCTTTTCATAGTGGCGATGAGTGAGAATGCCCCATAGACTAGCCCTTGTGGAGTTCTCCACTTGCATTGTGTAGTCAAACTCTTGCAGCCTTGTGATCTATTTGGAAATCCTAGAAGAAACATCCATGTGCTGCATTACATAAGGAAATAATCCTTCCATTGTTAAGATTATGAATGGTTTACACAATGAATAAGAGCAAAATTTGGTGGCATCAAACATTAATGCAAGCACCATGTGCTCCACTATTGTGTATCCCTTCTCTGACGGAGTCATCATCTGACTAGATCCTGAGTAGCCATCACATATCATGTAGCACTCATGTCCTGCTACCTCATTGAGAATTTCAACTTGGAAAGGAGAGTAAAATGGTCCATCTTTTTGGCTACATTAAGGGGCTTGTAATCAACACAAACCCTCCACTTACCATTCTTCTTTGGTGTGAATACCTCTAGATAAACCCACTCTGAGTCTTCAATAGGATAGATGAAACCGAATTCTAATAATCTCCTCACCTCCTTGAGCAAGGCCTCTTGTTGAATTACTCCTAGCCGTCTAAGCTTCTATACTACAGGCTTACTTCCCTCCTTGAGCTTGAAACTGAATTCTAATAATCTCCTCACCTCCTTGAGCAAGGCCTCTTGTTGAATTACTCCTAGCCGTCTAAGCTTCTATACTACAGGCTTACTTCCCTCCTTGAGCTTGATGTGATGCTGAACTATTGTGATGCCAATGATTTTATCATATTCATCAATGAACAATGTGGTAAAATTACTTAGCATCAAAACATAATCTTCACGCTCCTTCCCACACAACTTAGTAGAGAGAATTCCATGTAGCTTACTTGATTCTACCAGAGGCTGTATACCTAGTGGCTCCCCTTGGTTTGATGATGATGCATCAAGTTGATTCATCGTCTTTGGGTCCTTGAGAATGATGCCCATCACCTCAATGCTATTGTCTCTTTCTTTGGTCATTGTTGACTACTCTCTGAAGTGGTTGGAGAGTCACTAGAAAACTCATCCTCCGAGGTTTCTAGATCCATGTCTCATTTTCTACCTATCTTCATGTTGTAAAGTATTGGTCTCCCTTTTGCATCCTTCATCTGGATTATGCCGGTGTTCCAATCTTGTTTAGCTTTCATAGCCATAAGCCAAGGCCTCCCTAGAATGATATGATAGCCCTTCCCTTTGTGTGGCATGACAAAGATGTCCACATCCACATTATTTTCCATTTTGGTTTGGCATGGTGCCAGCCTACTCACTCCTAAGCCTAGATGGTGCATCATTTTTTCACTCATGATGCATATTTGTGCGCCACCATTGACATAGATATTGAGAGATGTGTTACCCTTTGATGTGAGCATCCATCATTGGTAGTATGTCATCTAGATTCCTCCCAAAGATAGCACCAGCTATCTTTGGCTTTGGTCTCCTTGTGCTAAACAGCTTTATCCATTGTCTCCTCACCCTAGGTGCTAGGTGGAGTAACTGGGGGCCAGGTGATTTTTGGGCCCTGCACAGAAACATCTTGAACCAAATCATATGGTTTAGAACATTCATCCATAGAGAAATCTACAATGTCAATTTTGTGTCGTAATTTGGATGGCCTTTTGCTAGATTTCCCTTTAGTTTTCATCTTTTCTTCTTTTTGGGAAGATTCACCATGCCTAGTGCGCTTTACCCCCATGGAATGTTCTCCTTTAACCTTGGTCTTACCTTTCGGCACTCCCTTGATATCCTCTTCCACTTTCGCCTTTCTTTTACTTCAAGGCTGATAACACTCACTGCGTGGTTGTTGGCTGGTTGTGGAGGTAAGGGTGGAATGAGAGGTTGCTGTGGTGGTGGGTGTGGTTGAACCGGTGGTTGTAGAATTTTCACTGGTGGTGCTTGTTGTGGTGCTTTGGGTGGTGGTGGTCTTGATCTTGGTGGTGAAACTTGGTTCTGCCTTGCTCCTCTATTGAAATTTTGCCTCCTTGGAAGTGGGCAATCATACATACCATAGCCATCTTCTCCACAATTGTA
Organism: Adiantum capillus-veneris; assembly: GCF_014529385.1. NCBI lineage: Eukaryota > Viridiplantae > Streptophyta > Polypodiopsida > Polypodiales > Pteridaceae > Adiantum > Adiantum capillus-veneris. The sequence goes on from NC_140932.1 coordinate 96,590,447, forward strand.
GAAGTGGTATTCTTGGTTATGTATTCATTGTCCTATCCCTTGATCTTGGTTGCAATTGTGTGCATACCCTTGTTGCACCAAACGGACAGAGAGACTCTCAAGCTGGTTGGTGATTCGGTTGAGCAGATCTTGTTGATCTTCAATTGGTTCTCGTGCTTGACTCCTTTGGGAGGTTGTTGTAGCTAGTGCTAGAGGTGCTCGGATCCTAATGGCTTCCCCTTCATCAGCATTCCTGGCTTGTAGACGCAACTTCTTGTCTTTAAGGTGGGCCACTCCAACTGCTAGCTCATATGTAGCATGAAACCTTCACCTTCTTTTAAGAGTTGGCCATAACCCAGCCACAAACCGATCCTTCTTTAGGAAATCAGGTGCCCCCTCATCCTCCCTTAGCAATGCAACCCATCGCCCCCACAGATCTACAAACTTTGACTCGTATGATGCGTACTCTAGCATGCTACCTTGCTTCAACTCCGTCAACAATTGCCATAGATTCTTTGATGTTGTTGCCTCTCCAAGATGCTTGACAAAGGCTGCTCTTAATAAGTCCCATCTTTCCTTGGTTGCTTGTGCCAAGGCATTGTACCATGATCTTGCCTCCACCTTCATTAGAAGTGGGAAGATGCGCAAGCGTGAAGCATCATCATCTCTCCCAGATATGACACATGCTATTTCCAAGTTGTCTAGAAAGTTTACAGCATCCTCACCCACCTTGCCAGTAAAGGTTGGAAATGCTACACTAGCCATTGTGAGAGAGAAAATTAATTCGACTTAGAAATCCTTTTTTTTTTAAAAGATTCAATACATGGGTGCTTGGTAGATGGAAAACATATTATACAAGGATGAAAATAACTACATCAAAAGATACCTCATGGTTAATCATAGGGAGGATAAAGGGTAGAGAAAAGGTGTTTATCTCTTATAGTCATTCTCTACCATACATGGTTGTAATGAGCCCCTGATACAACATCTTGTTGTCCAAGGTTATTTTGATTGTTTGAATTTGTTGTGGTGCATAAGTTTGGTCCCTTGATCCATCACATGATAATGCATAAAGGCTCCCTCCTTTATGGTGGAAGTTTATAATCGGAGGTGAAGAGCTCTTGGTAGTCGAGGTCAGATTTGTAGTACCACATGACAAGGTTGTCTGCGTCTTCTAGCTCTAGGACTACCCCTTTAGCAATCTCTTGGAAAATATTGAACTCTCTCTCTCTAAGCAGCTTCACTTTCTTGCAAGATAGAGTGCCATCCAGTGCATACACAGGTGTGATGAGGTAGGTGGTGAGTCTTACCACTTGTATTAATCCAAGTTGAATTGATACATAGCAAGCTGTAAAGTTGCCATCATAGCCTTGATCCACAAGTAACACTCCTTGAAGGTGGAGGCTCTTGTCTTTCCACCAAGAAAACCCCGTGTCAAAGACCTTGTCAATGACAAGCTCCACCACTTCACTCGGTAGATGATGTAGAATCCATGCTGTTGTCTCTAGTTATTGGCTCATGAGATGAGAGTGAGGTAATTTTTTTTTTGAAAGATTTACCCTTTTGTTTTGAAGACGGGGTGATTTTCAACGCTAGAACACCCTTGAATCTTTTGGTGCAAGGAAGAGGGAGGGATCATGCGTTTGTAGTAGCTTCCTCAACTTGAAAAGGCTTTTCATAGGTGTAGGTGGAATAGATGGTAAAGATGGGGGTGTAGGTGTAGAGAAACCTGGTGCTACTTGAAAGCCTACCGAAGTAAGAAAGACCGTGCGGATGTCGAGGGAGAAAATGATGGCTTTTTCTCACTTTGGGTTGCATTCATATTGGAGGTGTGTTTTTTGGCAACAATGTGAGCATGATGCGGCTTGTGCCTTGCTTTTATGCTTGCCAGGATGATGAGAAATGTAAACAGTTTGAGTAGGGAAAGAGGGTCTTATCACCTCTTCTATGCTAACAATACAACACCCTCGTAAGAGTGTCTTGATGACTTGCGTCAAGCTTTCTTGAAGGTCCTCCTCTTTGGTGGTCCTGCTGGAGAATTCAAGAAGCCAATCATTCATGAAGAGAGGTAAACATGTCAGTCTTGTAAACTAAAGGTTTCAAGAGCCCTTCTCAGTGGGGGCACCAAATGAGAGGCAAATTTGCAGGATAGACCCAGTGGCCTCAACACAAGGGCTAATGCATGACGACCTCATCATAGAAGGCAAACAATACGGACACCACCTAGCTTGGTATGCGACTAGGACGCAATGACAATACTATACAACACAGCATGCACCATGTCATGCAGCTAAACATGTTATGAATTGTGGTATGAGGTGGTAGAGAAACAAGTAGATAGAGATAGATGGTGCCTGGACTACTATTCACACAAGAGGTGGCAAACCCACACACCAATACATGCAAATCGAAAGAACAAAACAATCGTAAGGTGGAAATCCCGTACACCTCTACATACAAAGCAAAAGAAATAAACAACTATGTGACATACTCACAAATCTAGCACAATAGAAAGAATGACATAAAAAAAAGAGTAGATTATTTGTGGGGGAAAGATATAGTGGATAGAGAGGGGCAAGAGAGGAAGGAGAAGACCATGGGTGCCTCTTTGATGGGTGGAGATGATGTCAATGAGTAGCGTGAGGGTGACCTTCACTCTTATTGAATGCTAAATCCTCCACTTCAAATTGCACCAAGATGTAGCTGTTGATGATGATGAGTAGGTTGTGTGTGTATAACCTCCTTACCATTGTGGTGTGATGATGTTTCCCAATGCCCTTTTACATGGACTAACACTTCTAGCTATATTAGAAGTGTGGAGGCATGGTGCCTATGCCTCAAAATTCTCATAAACTTTAATAACTTAGAGCTTGTGCTTTGGTGAGAGGGTTGTTGTGTTTTGGTGAGAGCGTTGTGTGTTTTGGTGATAGAGAGTCGAGACCCCTCCTTATATAGGAAAAGAGGGTGCAATTTTCCTATATTTTTATTGGGACATGACCTACACCATGTGACCGTGGGTTGGCCATGTTTGATGCAATGATGCTTGTGATAGAGGTTCACAAGGAGAAAATAGCAGGGGAAGAGAGAGAAGGAGGGAAAAGGAGGGTAGAGGAATGGGGTTTTTTACACGGTATGCTAGTTGTAGCTAGCTTATTTGAGAGACGAGAGAGGGTTTTTTACAAGAGGTTTTCGAAGGTGGTTTGTCGTTGAAGAATATAAATTCGCCACTTATACCGGTAGTGGCTCTAACTTTGGCCAAGACTTCATTTAATGTGGCTTTGTTTCTTTCACTCATGCCCTAGATTTCAAATTTAGAGTGAAAAACTATACAATGATCTTGTATTAACACACAAAAGAGAGATTATGAGGGGGGTAGGCTCGGGGGGCTCACCATTTAGTACCCCCATATAACGTGTGTTCACGTGGTATTAAAAAAATGCCTCTTTTAACATGTTTGAATGAATAAAATGAACCCCTTATTTTAGGATAATTTTCCAAAATTGAATATAAAAACCCCTTATTTTAATGTATCTCTGTTAAATTACCTAAATTCTTTGCATTTTAACACTCCTCCTTTCGAACTCACGTTACACATTAACATGATTACGTAGTGCACCCCCAAGGACGTAGGTGGAGTAAAAGATGAGTAGGAGGTTGATGTTGCCGTCTGAAATTGATAAACATAGGCATGGCCCACCTAATTGGTGCTTCCATAACTTGATGCTTCGCTTAGAGAAGCCTCCCTTGCATCGTGTCATTTGTAGTGTTCGTACTCGAGTGCCTTTGCGGTTGTCACAGTGGTCGTACTTCATTGAATCCATTGGCATGAAACACATATATATGAGAGCATGTGCAGTGTGCGAATGATGGTTGTTGTAATTTGACTATTTTGAGCTTATGAGATGATTTGTGAGAGTGTTTGGTGGTGATTATGAGAGTGGGATGTGTATTGATAAGTAGTTTGTGTGTGTGTATGTATATGGCTGAAAAAACAACAATTTTCAGCTATGGAGAGCTTGGGAAAGACATGAGAGAGAGAGAGAGAGAGAGAGAGAGAGAGAGAGAGAGAGAGAGTGTATGTACTCTATGTGTGCTGAAAATTGGATGTTTTCAGCTTTGTGTATGTGTGTATGTACTCTATGTGTACTGAAAATTAGTTGTTTTTAGCTTTGTGTGTGTGTGTGTGTGGAAGGAGATAAAGTTTTTTTCTTGGTCAGATAGAGAGAGAGAGAGAGAGAGAGAGAGAGAAGGGACAAAAAAGTGAAAATTTCAACCAAGAGAGAGAGAGAGTGAGAGGGAGAGAGAAGACAAGGAGAGGGAAGGCTCCATGGATGGAAGAGGACAAAGTGGAGAGAGATGATAATGAGAAGGAGGACCCTCTTTATTTGCTTTTGTAAGAAGGTAGTGGCCATGGCTATACAAAACATTGAGTGCCCTCTTAATATTTTACTAATATAGTTATCAATTATTTTGAAAGTGGAGCCCTTTGAGGAGAAAATGAAGGGAGGGAGAAAATTGATTACAAGTGGCTCCACGGGTGCTTGGGGACAAACGCTCCTCACCATGCAAGATTTTCTTCTTCGATGAAATCTTTTACTGAGGATATTGTTTATCTTGATCGTCAAGTGGTCGTTCACATGCCCTGCACTGGAGAATTTTGGAGAAGGGGGGGTTTCCATAGAGAGAGATGGGTTGATTTCAAAAGGCGGCCCTCAAGGTGGTAAAGAGTTTTCTTTCTTTTTGAAAGGCAACAGAATTTTTGCAGCTATTAGCCACTTCTACCCTTAGTCCATCTCGCATCAGGTGCGTCCCTATTAACCACTTATACCCTTAGTCCATCGCGCATCAGACACTTCTACGTGTCCCTATTAGCCATTTCTACCCTTAGTCCATCGCGCATTAGGCGCGCTCCTGTCTTCATCGCTCTGTCTTAAGGGGCATAAACCATAAATAACCCAAGACCACACATGGGTTCTTGCAGAGAAATCTGACGGCGGAGATAACACCTCTCAAAGGGGAGGTGAAAAAAAGTTGAAACCCAATGCAGGAACTGAAGAAAGAATAAAGAATGGAGCAAATTCTTGGCGAAAACGTTAGCCAGAGCAAATTACAAATGTTAAATGCAGGATGACACGTTGGTGCAACCAAAGTCGATCCGAGTTGAAAAGTTATCTATGCCAGGCAAAGGCTGTAGGCAAGTTCTCTGCAGAAGGCTAGGGCACGTACCAAGGTCCTGGGCAGCCAAAGGGTAGCGGGAATGTATGCTCAAGGCAGATTTTTAGGCTAAAAAAACTCCAAGTTGGCTCAGTTGGGATGGCCAATGAAGGTGTACAAAGTGATGAGTCAGTGCTTTGAAATGAAGTACTCAATGTGTTCTAGAAGCCAGTCTAGACGGCTCGTCAAACGGAGCCCCGGTGTGCAAGATATTGCAGTTCAAAGTTAGAAGGTTTAGTAGATCCTCGACAGGCAGGGCAGTTAGGGGACAAATGGCCCAAGCAGATGTCAGTAGGTAGATTTTGTAGAGCTCAAATTATGGAGCATGCCTGTTTTCTCGGATTGCGGATCAGAGCTCTGGATACCAAGTTATGGCCAATTGAAGTTTTGTCGGAGGCGAGTTATGGGCCGGGTTGACCGCATTGGGAATCATGCCATATGGTGTTTTTTAGGCCTCGACAGAGTTCAAGCAGATAGAGTAGATCATGTGGAGTCAACAAGTTTTGACGGCTTGGGATTCTGAGCCTCGGGCATTGAATTACGTCCCGATAAATATGGGATCATTTAGCAGTGGAGTGCACGCAGATAATTTTCTCAGTTTGCGGCCTTGGCAAAGTCCATATGTGGCGTGGTTTGGCGAGCTTGGACTCCGGATTGATGCTTTTGGAAGCATTTTGTGGCTCCAAAATCAGGGCACGGAGCAATGATTGCATGAGAATCATGCATGAAAGAGCTCTTGAGTTATTGATTGTAAAAGCAAACTTTGGTGGATGGACTTGGAAAAGGAGCCTTGAAAAAGTATCGGCTTCAAAAGCTACAAGCTACGTCGCTAATGCTTGGACTTTCTTAGAATGTTGAGGGTAAAAAAGAAAGTTTGGAAAAAAAAGGTGAGGCCTATAGAAGCCGATTTTCGCTCATTTTTGGGAGGTCTCTGAGCTGCCGACTAGGGATTTTTTTTGAGAAGGCCAAAAGAGGAGTTTTAGAGAGGTTCTTCTTGCAAAGGGTGTGCCCGCAAAATCATATGTTGCGGCGAAGCCAGTAATGCAGTGGGGAGCCAGCGAGGACTCGCCCCCATCGGTTTTTCTTACAAAGCAAAGCTTTGGATGGTGTTCTTTGGCCGAGCGAGCCTTGTTTTGGTGCTCGTGCCCCGGTAAAGAGGTTTTTTGTGATGGAATGAAGGCCACTATTGTCCTGTTTTGTTGTCATTTCCCAGTCCCCCCTTCTCTTTCTCCTGCTTTCATGTTTCCCCTCGGTGCCGGCAGTGCGGATGTGTGTGCCCCCTCGGACTGACAGGGTTTTGTGTGAGAGAGTGAGATTGAGCGTCTCTGTGTGTGTGTAAGGGTGGAGACAAACCGTGGTAGCAAGTGTGCGTTGTGTGGTGGATTTGTGGAGTGTGTGAGCAGTGGAAATTGGGAAGGCGGTGGTCTGCTAGTGTGAAGTGTGTTTTTGAAGGTGTTTTCTGAGAGGATAGGGGTGTTGTGGATACCCTGCGCTATAGAGACGCCCCTGTGTTTGTGTCGGGTGTGTTCCCCCATTTCCCGTCTCCATCTTCTGGTGCCCCCCCTGAGGAGCACACTGATTGCTCCTCGATGTTGAGTTCGTGATTCAAGATGTGGCAGAGTGTTGGTCCCATTTTCCATGGTGATGAAGATGCGGACTAGTGGCTTGCAGATTTTGAGTTGTTTATGCTCTCATTGCGGATGCAAAGTGAAGAAGAAAAGGTGCAGACAGTGCTATTGGTGTTGCGAGGTAAATGTGATTGCATCTGGAGAGACACGCTTGCTTCACATCCGTTGAAAACCGCCCAGATTTCATAGGCCTTGCCCAAGAAGTTGGACTAATCCTACAATCAATGCATTCCAAGAGATGACATCCCATACTGGAAGTTCCTCAAGCACTTTTTGTGCTTCATGAAGTGCACCCCATTTGGCATACACATCGACCAAGGCCGTAGCAAGCATGATGTCGCATCCGCCGAAAACAGCTCAAAGCTCCTTTGCCCTACCCAAGTTAGGCATATCCCGCAACCAATTCATTTCAAGAGACGACATCCTAATGGGAAACCCCTCAAGCGATTTTGGTTCTTTATGAAGTGCACCACCTAGCATACATGTTGACCAAGGTAGTGAGAAGCACGACGTTAACAACCAGTAACTAACAATATCACTGCGAATTCCTTTGCCCATATCAGCATCTTGTGTAATGCCACATGCTTGCAGGAGCAGTCCTAAAGGAAAATGTTAGTATGAGTGCTTTTGCTTTGTATGCAACTCTTCCCGATTTCGTGTGGACTTTCAGAACGGTGGGCAGAAGTAGCGGCCAGCAAGGGGCTAGAACAATGCACAAGAGCGAGCAAAAAACACTACCTGAAGCCAATCGAACATAGGAAATGCTCACACCTGGCTGGGGAGAGGGGCCAAAATCCCTTTCCCCATTAAATGTCTACCTTCGCCCAACCTACACCCTTCAAGTGCTAATAAAGATTGAACTAAACCCTCTGCTAAAAGCAACCAATCAATTCCAAGAGACAACGTCTCGAATAGGAAGCTCCTCAAGTACGTTTTGTGCTTTTTATAAATTGCACCACATTTTGGGGTACATGTCGACCAAGGCACATATGTGATTGCATCTAGAGAGACACCCTCGCTGCGCATGTGCCAAAAACATCCTAGAGCTTCCTGTCCGCCGCTGAAAATAGCCCAGAGCTCCTTGGCCGTGGCCAAGTTAGGCATATCCCACAATCAGAGCATTTCAAGAGACGACATCCTGGACAGGAAGCTCCTCAAGCACTTTTTGTGCTTTATGAAGTGCACCACATTTGGCATACATGTCCACCAAGGCAGTGCCAAGCATGACGACTTCTTTCAACAACCACTGGCTAACACTATCATCGTGAATTCTTTTGCACATACCAACATCTTGTGTAATGCCAAATGCCTTCAAGGTTCAAGTGTATATGATTACATTTGGAGAGATGCCCTCTCTGCACCAATTGAAAATAGCTCTATCGATATTGAGTACTTCAGCCATGGTGTTCCCGCGTCTCGACATTGTTGTATGCCAAAGATAAAACAGGGTGGGAACCCTTGTCCGGAGAGGTGCGTCGTGTGGGGACGATGTGGGTGAAATTTGAAAATGAGACTGTTGTTGACGGTTTCGAGGTGCAAGGGAAAGAGGTAGGTGTGGTCTCTCTCTCTCTCCTCTCTCTCTATGTTTCCTACACAAAACACTGCCAGGCTGCGAGCTTCGTGTATCTCGTCAGCTGGCCGCTCTCTCTCCCTCTCTCTCTCTTTCTCTCACTCTGCATCTGCTGAAAACATCCTAGAGCTTTCTCACCCTGACCCTTGCCTTCAAGATACAAGCATATGTGATTGCATCTGGAGAGACATCCTTGCTTCGCATCCATCGAAAACAGCCCATAGCTTCTTGGCTTTGCCCAAGTTGGGCATATCACACAAATACTGCATTCCAAGAGACGACATCTCAGACATTAAGTTCCTCAAGCGCTTTTTGTTCTTAATGAAGTGCACCACATCTGGCATACATGTCCAACAAGTCAATGCCAAGCACAACATTTTCTTTCAACAACCCCTAACTAACCATATCATCGTGATTTCTTTTGCACATATCGGCATCTTGTGTAATGCCACATGCCTTCAAGGTGAGATGATTGCATCTTCAGTGAAAACCCGCCGAAAACAACCCAGGGCTTCTTGGCCTTGCCCAAGGTGGGCATATCCCGCAATCAGTGCATTCCAAGAGACGACATACCGGACAAAAAGATCCTCAAGCACTTTTTGTGCTTTATGAAGTGCACCACATTTGGCATACATGTCGACCAAGGCAATGCCAAGCTTATGTGATCACATCTGGAGAGATAGCCTTGCTTCACACCTGCCAAAATAGCCCAGAGCTCCTTGGCCCTACCCAATTTGTGGCATATCCCACAATCAATGCATTCGAAGAGCCGACATCTCGGACACAAAGCTCCTCAAGTACTTTTTCTGCTTTATGAAGTGCACCACATGTGGCATACATGTCGACCTAGACAGTGCCAAGCACGACGTTTTCTTTCAATAGCCACTAAATAACAATACCATCATGAATTTTTTTGGCCATATCAGCATCTTGAGCACCACCCACAATCATTGCATTCCAAGAGATGAAATCCTGGACAAGATTGCAAGTGTACGTGATTGCATTTGAAGAGATGCCCTCACTCTCCATCTACTAAAAACAGCCCAAAGCTGCCTCACCCAAGGTGGGCGTATCTCGCAATCAATGCATTCCAAGAGACGACATACTGGACATGAAGATCCTCAAGCACATTTTGTGCTTTATGAAGTGCATCACATTTGGCATACATGTCGACCAAGGCAGTGCAAACCAAAAATAGCCCAGAGCTCCTTGGCCCTACCCAAGTTGGGCATATCCCACAATCAATGCATTCGAAGAGCCAACATCTCGAACATAAATCTCCTTGAGTACTTTTTTTGCTTTATGAAGTGCACCACATGTGGCATACATGTCGACCTAGACAGTGCCAAGCACGACGTTTTATTTCATCAAGCACTAAATAACAATATCATCGTGAATTCTTTTGACCATATTCACATCTTGAGCACCACCCACAAGCATTGCATTCCAAGAGATGACATCCTGGACAGGATTGCAAGCGTATGTGATTGCATTTGGAGAGATGCCCTCACTCTCCATCTGCTGAAAACAGCCCAGAGCTTCCTCACCCAAGGTGGGCATATCCTGCAATCAGTGCATTCCAAGAGACGACATACCGGAGAGGAAGATCCTCAAGCACTTTTTGTGCTTTATGAATTGCACTACATTTGGCATACATGTCGACCAAGGCATTGCCAAGCTTATGTGATCACATCTAGAGAGAGAGCCTCGCTTCGCACCTGCCAAAAACAGCCCAGAGCTCCTTAGCCCTACCCAAGTTGGGCATATCCCACAATCAATGCATTCGAAGAGCCGACATCGCGAACACAAAGCTCCTCGAGTACTTTTTCTGCTTTATGAAGTGCACCACATGTGACATACATGTCGACCTAGACAGTGCCAAGCACGACGTTTTCTTTCAACAACCACTGAATAACAATATCATCGTGAATTCTTTTGGCCATATTAGCATCTTGAACACCACCCACAATCAGTGCATTCCAAGAGATGACATCCTAGACAGGATTGCAAGCATACGTGATTGCACTTGGAGAGATGCCCTCACTCTCCATTTGCTGAAAACAGCCCAAAGCTTCCTCATCCTGATGCCTTCAAGATGCAAGAATATGTGATTGCATCTGGAGAGACACCCTCACTTGCATCCATCGAAAACAGCCTAGAGCTTCATGGCCATGCCCAAGATGGTAGGCATATCCCACAACCAATGCATTCACAGAGACGACATCGCGAACAGGAAGATCCTCAAGCACTTTTTGTGCTTAATGAAGTGCATCACATCTAGCATACATGTGAAGTGAGGCAGAGCCAAGCACAATGTTTTCTTTCAAGAACTGTCTCTTTTTTCTTTTTCTTGGCACGTCTCTCTCTCTCTCTCTCTCTCTCTCACACACACACACACACACACACACACACAACACATGCTCACGTGTTTCGAGTATGCATGCCATTTATGCATAAGGGCGGTATAACCACGGCAATCCATTATGGTTTTCATGCCATTAACTAATCGCTACAAACATGCCTTGGCAGCTCAGTCCATACATCTCGTTGGAGTGAAAACCCTCGCTTTGCATCAGCCAAAAAGAGCCAAGAGCTTCTTAGTCCTGCTCAAGTTGGGCATATCCCGCAATCAGTGCATTCCAAGAGACGACATCCCGAATAGGAAGCTCTTGAAGCACTTTTTGTGCTTCATGAAGTGCACAACATTTGGTATACATGTTGCTAAGGCAGTGCCAAGCTTATGTGATCGCATCTAGAGAAACATACTCGCTTCACACCTGCCAGAAACAACCCTGAGATTCTAGGTCCTACCCAAGTTGGGCATATTCTGCAATCATTGCATTCAAAGGGATGACATCTTGGACAGGAATGTCCTCCAGTACTTTAGTGATTTATGAAGTGCACGACATCTAGCATACATGTCAACCTAGACGGTGCCAAGCACGGAATTTTCTTTCAACAACCACTAGCTAACAATGCCATCGTGAATTCTTTTGGCCATATCAGCATCTTGGGCACCACCCACAGTCAGTTCATTTCAACAGAGGACATCCCGGACACAATTGCAAGCATATGTGATTGCATATGGAGAGATGCCCTCACTCTCTATCTGTGTTGAAAACAACCTAGAGCTTCCTCACCCTGATGCCTTAAGGATGCAAGAATATGTAATTGCATCTGGAGAGACACCCTTGCTTTGCATCCATAAAAAATATCCCAGAGCTTCGTGCCATGCCCAAGATGGGCATATCTCACAATCAATACATTACAGAGACAACATCCCAGATAGGAAGCTCCTCAAGCACTTTTTGTGCTTAATGAAGTGCACCACATCTGGCATACATGTCCAACCAAGCATGACATTTTATTTTAAGAACCGCCTCTCTTTTCTTTTTTTCGGAACCTCTCTCTCTCTCTCTCTCTCTCTCTCTCTCTCTCTCTCTCTCTCTCTCTCTCTCTCTCTCTCTCTCTCTCTCTCTCTCTCTCTCTCTCTCTCTCTCTCTCTCTCTCTCTCTCTGTGACAGCCAGTGGAGCAGCCATCACTACAAAGCTCGGCCCACACTCATTTAACCACTAGCGGCACTCTCATCGATCGAGAACTCGAGCTACAAAGATCCAAATAGCCACGATTGAGGAGAGAGGCTATGTCATAATAATCAATATCTAATTCTCCTAAATGATTTTCTCATGTGAAACTGATCATTTAATATGGGGAAGTGCCAGGGGAGAAAAAGCTAGAATATTGGTTAAGCTAGCAGACCAGCCACAGTAGGGATCCAAAGGAGGGAAAATAGGGATCCCAAAAGGGGGGCCTCTGCAAAAGAGCAATGTGCACCAATGGGCTTAAAAGACCCTAAGGTTCAGCCCATTAAGACTTCCAAAATGCTAGGGTTCCAAAATTCAAAGGTTCTGTCCAAAGGTCAAAAGCCTAGGGAAATTGGATGCTTTGTGTGTGTCCCAAAAGTCTTTAACCATCGCTACATAGGAGGGGGCGAGCCCTAGAAGTAGGAGACGAGAGAGAAACTCACACACACACTAGCTCCCTTTACACCAAAGGAATGAGGGACACATGTTATCTCCCTATGCCCACAAGCTATACTCAGTTCCTATTGGATGTCCTTGGAGGTGGACCAATGAGAATTAAGCTAGATTAGATCTAGTTTAATTAATTTAAAAACAGTTAATAAAATAACAAATAAGAATTAAGCTCTCTAGAAGAATATTGGGGCAGTCTCCCAAGGGGTGCAATGAGCATTCAATAGCCCAATGGCTTGCTTGATTCCTATTGGCCAGGAGGCAAAGGGGTCCAATGAGAGTTTAGTTGAATTAAGTAATTACCAAACGCTCTCACAAAAGGGGAAAGGGGGACACATGTCAGAAGACTATTACTTATGCTGCTTAATTTTCATTGGCTAGGCCTGGGGAGGTCCAATGAGGTGTGAGAATGAGCAAATAGCAAGAGGGGTCGACCAACCATTTGTAGCTAGCTTGAAGACCTCCCTTCTTGAGCAAGAAAAGAGAAACCTTGTGCTCTGATACCAATGTAACATTTAATGGACTAATAACTTGTGTGTAGCGGAAATTAGCATGAACATAGTGGGCATTTCATTAGAATAGATTCCTAATGAGAACTACAAGAGTGCTTGGGTGGAGAGATCAACAAAAAGCATAACACCTAGTTAGATAGCATCAAAAATACTTTCAAAAGAGAGAGAAATTAAGCTATTGACAACAGTTGAGGACCGGATTTGCATGGAGCTGGTCCCCCCTCCAAAAGGCTTTGTATTATGGTTTCTCCCATCAAGAGAGACATTGTAGAATACAATTCTTTGTGTTCCTTCAAGAATAGATAGTGCAATGAATATGAAAGCTTCATGCACTAAGCAAAACACTTAGCAAACACAACATCAATTATCCCCGGTCTCAGACACAAGACCTCACGTATGTGTGAAGCAAAGAAGACTCTCTCTCCTTCTCAAGCTTTAATGGAAAGCTTACCACCTACTCCAAGCTTGTGAGAAGGGAGGCCTACATCAACAACTCTTGGCTTTTTGATGCAAATCCAACCAAGATCCAAGCTTCAATGCATGCTCATCTCCTCTACCATGCTAATTACTAAGCTAAGCTATGCAAATATGAGTGATTATGTGAGGAAGATTCTCGTAAGAATACTCCTTCTTCCTCTCAATCTACTCTCATACCCCTCTAGCTCTCACCATCTTTGAAGGTGTGTGAGGTCTTGGTTCTGAGACCGTGAGGGAATTGATGTTGTGTTTGATAGTGTTTTGCTTAGTGCATGAAGTTTCCATCTTCATTGCACTAGCTAGTATTGAAGGAACACAAAAAGTTGTATTGTAAAATGTCTCTCTTGATGGGAGAAACCATAATACAAAGCCTTTTGGAGGGGGGACCGGCTCCATGAAAATCCGGTCCTCAACTGTTGTCAATTGCTTAATTTCTCTCTCTTTTGAAGTATTATTGATGCTATCTAACTAGGTGTTATACTTTTTGTTGCTCTCTCCACCCAAGCACTCTTGTTATTCTCATTAGGAAGCTATTCTAATGAAATGCTCACTATGTTCATGCTATTTTCCGCTACACACAAGTTACTAGACCATTAAATGTTACATGGTATTAGAGCACAAGGTTTCTCTTTTCTTGCTCAAGAAGGGAGGTCCTCAAGCTAGCTATAAATGGTTGGTACTATTAATTGCATGTGAGTAGGTAGAATAGGGATTTTTTAGCCTTGCAGTGCGCCTGCCTTTGTGTAGTTAACGAGGCATCACTGTGGAGAGATATGGTCTTAATAGTTGAGTCCTATGGGGCTTGGCTACGGCTTAACCATTATTGAGCTATTAGAAGCTTGACACGAGCTGGTGTTCTTTTGGTGTTGAACGACCCTCTCTTCTATTCCTTGCAATTAATAGTATTCGAGCCGCGGGTACAATAGCTTAAGTGCTTTTTCTAAAGGGGTAAAGAGGAGTAGCAACTAGGTCTTGAAGTGCCAAGGTACACCTAAAAAGTATACACCTAAAAGTTGTTAGAATGGCTGACAATAGTAAAGAGAGTGAAATTAATGTTGATAACTTTGATTTTTCTAATGAGCAAGCTACTAATGATGCCCCAATGCTTGTTAACTATCTTGTTTCTAGTCTTCAACAAGCCATGGGTGCTCCATCCCTCCAAAGTGAAGTGCAACGGCAGCTTCGTGCTCATGGGATTCTCCAAGCTCCCCACCATGACGAGAGAGCACCTAGGAAGACTCCTTACGAGACTTCCAAAAGAGGCCTCTCTTCGATTTGGGAAGAAGAAGAGGATCCATATGAAGAGATCAACAATTTTCTCCTTGATGACGCATCTCCTTCTCAAAGGAGAATTCAAGAGCCTCCACCGAAGGAACGAGAAAGAAGTGAGTCTCCTGCCACCTCGACAAAGATGGCTCCACAAAGACGGCAGGCTAAAACGGAGAAGATCATCGCATACTTCTCCACATCATACTTCAAAGAGGGATGACAAAAAGCAAGAGAATAAAAAGGCAAGAAAGAGGGCACCCTCTTCTCCATCTTCTTCATCCTCTTCCTCTTATGAAAGTGATGGTGAAGACAAAGAAGATCAAGGAAAGAAAAAGGCAAGAAAGAGGTCACCCTCTTCTCCATCTTCCTCAAATTATTCATCTTCTGAAGAAAGTGATGGTGCAACCTTTGAACCATCAAAAAGAAGAGGCCATAGGAAATCCTATGCCGCGTGGAAGAGGTCGTCCAAGCTCAAGAAATTCAAAGAGGGAGGGAAGAGCATCTCTTTTCTTACTTATGATGGCATTTTTGGTGCTACGGACAAAGTCTTGGCCTTTATCCAACAATTAGATGCAGTGTTTGGAGATGAGGGTTTCACGGAGTCCTCTAAGCTACGCCATGTAGATATGCAGTTTCAAAAGTCCACCAGGCAATGGTGGTCTAGCCTACGGGCCAACGGTGAAGCTCCACGAACATGGAAGATCTTCCATTATGAAGCAGTTTTTGGCCACCGATGCCAAAGACAAAGTACTCACTGAATGGTGAAGCTTGAAGCTCTCTCCCTACGAATCAATTCACAATATGTAGACAAGTTTTGGGATTTACAACTCAAAGCCACTATCTTCAAGAAGTTGGATTTTGGAGAGCAAAAGCAACAATATTATGCGGGCTTAACTGAAGAAATGGCGGAGTATGTCAACTCCCAAAGACCACGCACCATATTGGTGGTTATACACCATACTATGGTGGCCTCTCAAATCAATTTCCAAACGGGGGCTAAAAGAAATTCTAAGCCCACGGAAAACAAGGTTTCCAATGAGCCTAAGGGGAAGGACAATTTCCAAAAGTCTCCCAAGGGCAACTCCAACAAAGCTAAAGAGAAGGGAGTTTATAAAAGCAAAAATAAACTCTCTCATGAAGAGCTTGAGTCTCATCACAAGGATAACCGTTGTTTCAAGTGCGGAGAGCAAGGGCATGCGTACCGCGCTTGTCCCCAAAAGAAGACCCGCCATGAACCTCTTAGATCTACCTTGGTCGTAATCCAAGAGGAGGAAACTTACCACAAAGGATCTCCTCTATTCCATGGTTGGGGAAAGGTAAGATAACATGATGCTTTTATTCTCTTTGACCCTGGTTCTACTCACAATTTTATGTATAAAGAGTTGGCCACCAAGCTAGGCATACAAGCCTACGAGGTGGGAGATGTCCTACCCGTAGACGGTGCTTTCAAGGGGCAAGAATCTTCAATCACTCTCTTAATCGGGAAATTGAGGCTCCATGTCCAAAGCTATGTGGACAAAGAGGATTTCTTTATCTCTCCTCTCAAGCATGAGGATGTAATCCTAGGGGCACCATGGTTTGATTGCATGGCTGCCAATGTTAAATTCCCTGAAAGGAGAATCTCCTTTAAGTTCAGGAAAAAAGATATGTATATAGATGCTAAGGAAATGGGTAACACTATACCCATTGTACATACACAAGCTTTCAACAAGTCAATAAAGAGCTCTATTTCCGTATGATTTTTGTTAAAGATTCTCAAAATGAACCTAATGTTTTAGCAAAAGAAAATATACACAATCAAAAGGAATTAGAGTTATCCAATTTTCTCAAGGGGTTTCAAGATGTCTTTATTGACGACATCCCTTGTGAGTTACCTCCTAAACGAGGCAATGATGACCATGCAATGGAACTTCTTCTAGGAAGCTCACCGCCTAACAAACCTCGGGGGTTTCACTATGTGTAAAACTACCATATCACGTGCGTTCAAGACATGTTTGTAAAACCCGTTAACTGTGAAATTTGTTAGGACCTCGGGGGTTTCACTATGTGTAAAACTACCATATCACATGCGTTCAAGACATTTTTGTAAAACCCCTTAACTGTGAAATTTGTTAGGAATATAATATACCCTTTCCTTTAATAATCTATAAGTTTTTTTCAAATTTGAAAAAATAATGCCGTTATGTATGTATATTTCTGTAAGTTTCAAGAACTTTAAGTACCCTTTTGTTGAACTCATGTGATAGGTTACATTTTTATTAGGTGACCTCCCCGGGTAACAAACCTCCTTATAGAGTTTCTCAAGCTCAACAAGAGGAGATTATGCGGTAAGTGCATGAGTTAGTTGAGAAGGGCATGGTTAGGCCTAGCTCATCTCCATTTTGTTCTCCTATGCTACTAGTGCAAAAGAAAGACATCACATATGGTATGTGTGTCGACTATAGAGCACTAAATAGGATCACTATCAAGAATAGGTTTCCCGTTCCACGGGTAGAAGACCTATTTGATAAGCTACAAGGATCCACCTACTTCAGTAGGATTGAACTAAAAAGTGGCTATCATCAAATAAGGATAGTTGATCAAGACATTGTAAAGACTGCATTTCGCCTTGCGTTTTGTCTTTATGAATACATTGTCATGCCTTTTGGCTTGACCAATGCACCAGCCACATTCAACCGCTTGATGGAGAAGCTATTCAGGCCTCACCGAACCTTTACTGGAGTGTTCTTTGATGATATCATCATCTAATCTCATTCATTAGATGAACACAAGCAACACCTCCTGGTAATATTTCAAGCTCTAAGAGAGAATAAACTTTATGTTAATCAAAAGAAAAGTGAATTTTTCTTACAAGAGATTCAATATTTAGATCACATTATCTCTCAAGATGGCATCCAAATGGATCCATCAAAGTTAGAGGTAATAAAAGGATGGCCTAAACAAAGGCATCTTCATGAATTAAGAAGCTTTATAGGTATGTGCACATACTATAGACGCTTCATAGAAAAGTTCTCACTAATAGCAGGACCATTACATGACCTAACAAAGAAAAACGTTAGGTACACATGGTCTGCCAAGGAGAACAATGCTTTCGAAAAGCTTAAAGAAAAGCTTATCTCTCAACCTGTGCTTACACTACCGGATCTCTCAAAGCCATTTGAGGTCCAATGTGATGCTTATGGTGATTTCCTCGGAGCTATTTTGCTTCAAGAAGGGCACGCCATAGGCTATGAAAGTCAAAGGCTCGACCTTGTTGAGCAAGCTCTAGGCATATATGAAAAGGAACCCCTCACAGTTCTACATGCCTTAGACTCATGGAAGCACTATTCATTGGGGACTCCTTTCATTCTGCAAACGGATCACCAAAGTCTTAAGTACTTCATGACGCAGACCAAGCTCTCCGACAAACAAATGAGGTGGGCAAACTTTCTTTCTCAATTTCATTTTCATATTGCTCACATTACTGGCAAGCATAATCAAGTTGCCGATGCAAGTTGCCAATGCACTCTCAAGACGGCCGAGAGTGAATGCGGTTTTTATAGCAACTCACAATGATCTATCTTCTATGATAGATGAGTATGCTATTGATCCCAATTTTAGAGATGTGATTTCAGCCCTTGCACTAGGGAAGAAGAAAGAGGAACATTTACTTTACAAGATGGTTATCTTCTCTACGGCAATAGACTAAGTGTTACTAGCTCACTACATGAGAAAGTAATGTATGAATCTCATGCTCCTCCTTATGCAAGTCATAGAGGGATTCAATCTACCCTAAAGGGGATTGAAACATATTTCTATTGGCCTACCATGAAAGCAAACATACAAGAGTATGTTTCTAAATGTGTGGTATGCCAAAAGACAAAGTTTGATAGAGGGAAGCAACTTGGATTGCTTCAACCTTTGCCAATACCTAATTCACCATGGGAGATCATATCCATGGATTTTATCTTTGGGTTGCCTAAGTCTATCCATGGGAATACAGGAATATGGACGATAGTAGAGAGGTTCAGTAAACAAGCTCATTTTATACCTATCAAAAAGACTATCAAAGCCCATCAAATGGCAACCCTCTTCATTTCACAAATCTTCAAGTACCATAGCTTGCCAATGTCCATAATGTCGGATAGAGATCCTAGAATGACCAGTAATTTCTGGAAGGGTCTCTTTGAGTATTTAGGAACAAGGCTAAACTTCTCTTCAGCCTATCACCCACAAACGGATGGCCAAAGTGAAATAGCTAACCTAACAATTCTCGATCTACTAAAATCCTATGTAATGGAAGTACATCAAAGATCCCAATGGGAGAAGTACTTACCCTTAGTGGATTATGCTTACAATAACATTGTACATACTTCCACGAGAAAAGCACCTTTTGAGGTAATTGAGGGAAGATCAAAAAGTCCCTTGCTACTTAAGGTACACGGGAAGATCTTCGCCTACAGATGAGTATAGTCGAGACCTACAAGAATCTTTCCAAAAGATTAAGGATGCTATATCTATGTCACAGCAAAGGCAAAAGGCTGTTGCTGCTGACAAGCACAAAAGAGCCCAAACCTTTAAGAAAATGACTGGGTCTTACTCAAATTTCCCAAGGCTCGATTAAGGAACACGACGGGCAAGAATCCTACGAGACACCAAAAGTACTATGCTAAGTTAGCAAAAATGTACTATGGTCCCTTCCAAATTCTTAGGCCAATCAATGAGATGGTCTATCAACTCAAGTTGCCCAACCATTGGCTCATACACAATGTTTTCCATGTTAGCCTACTAAAGCCTTACAAAGGAGAGCCACCTCAAGAACCAACTATTGAGAAGACCCACCGGGGATCAAGGACCAAGAAGAGGTGCTGTAGCCCGAGTCCATTTTCCGACATGAAGACAAGGTACTAAGAGGCAGTAAGACTATCCGACGATATCTTATTAAGTTTAAGAATTATCCTTTTGAAGATGCTAGATGGATGCAAGGCATATAATTAAAGGATAACCTAAACCTTGTCAATGCTTTAATGCTTTCAGTGCTTCCCTAGAATAAGAAAATGTACAAATGTTAAAAGATGAACAAAGTTTTTGTCTTATAAGACTCTCTTTTTCTTTACTATGCACAAAAATGAAGTAGTATGCATGCTTAGATCAAGTTTGCGGAGCCGACGTCTCCCAAACACCAAGTAGAGCTTGTCACTCTACTGTGGAAGATTGATAGGACTAATGTGCAGACATGCTTGCGGCAGCTTAGGCTCTCAAGCACCAAATGGACTAGTCATCCATTCTGGAACGATGTCGTAGGGTAACATAGGGATCTTGTACCAGCTAGGAAAAAGGACTAATGAATATGCTTTATCTTCTCGACCCCATAGTCGAGGAGATAGTCGAGGATGACTATGATTTCAAGAGAGAGGCTATGTCATAATAATCAATATCTAATTCTCCTAAATGATTTTCTCATGTTAAACTCATCATTTAATATGGGGAAGTGCCAAGGGAGAAAAAGCTAGAATATTGGTTAAGCTAGCAAACCGGCCACAGTAGGGATCCAAAAAGGGGGGCCATCTGCAAAAGAACAATGTGCACCAATGGGCTTAAAAGACCCTGAGGTTCTCTCAGCCCATTACGACTTCCAAAATGCTAAGGTTTCAAAATTCAAAGGTTCTATCCAAAGGTCAAAAGCCTAGGGAAATTGGATGCTTTGTGTGTGTCCCAAAAGTCTTCAACCATCCCTACATAGAAGGGGGCGATCCCTAGAAGTATGAGATGAGAGAGAAACTCACACACACACAAGCTCCCTTTACACAAAGGGAATGAGGGACACATGTCATCTCCCTAACCTAGATGCCCACAAGGTGTACTCAGTTCCTATTGGACGGCCTTGGAGGTGGACCAATGAGAATTAAGCTAGAGTAAATCTACTTTAATTAATTTTGAAAAACTTAATAAAAGAACCAATAAGAATTAAGCTCTCTAGAAGACTATTGGACAGTCTCCCAAGGGGTCCAATGAGCATTCAGCAGCCCAATGGCTTGACTGATTCCTATTGGCCAAGAGGCAAAGGGGTCCAATGAGAGTTTAATTGAATTAAGTAATTACCTAAATCTCTCACAGAAGGGGAAAGGGGGACACATGTCAGAAGAATATCAGTTATGCTGCTTAATTCCATTGGCTAGGCCTGGGGAGGTCCAATGAGGTGTGAGGATGAGCGAATAGCAAGAGGGGTCGACCAAGAGAGAGAGGGGGCTGATTTTGGCAAGGCATTATCACACACACACTCACACAATCTCATGTGTGAAGCAAACAAGACTCTCTCTCCTTCTCAAGCTTTAATGGAAATCTTACCACCTACTCCAAGCTTGTGAGAAGGGAGGCCTACATCAACAACTCTTGGCTTTGTGATGCAAATCCAACCAAGAGCCAAGCTTCAATGCATGCTCATCTCCTCTACCATGCTAATTACTAAGCTAAGCTATGCAAATATGAGTGATTATGTGAGGAAGATTCTCGTAAGAATACTCCTTCTTCCTCTCAATCTACTCTCATACCCCTCTAGCTCTCACCATCTTTAAAGGTGTGTGAGGTCTTGGTTCTGAGACCGTGAGGGAATTGATGTTGTGTTTGATAGTGTTTTGCTTAGTGCATGAAGTTTCCATCTTCATTGCACTAGCTAGTATTGAAGGAACACAAAAAGTTGTATTGTAAAATGTCTCTCTTGATGGGAGAAACCATAATACAAAGCCTTTTGGAGGGGGGACCGGCTCCATGAAAATCCGGTCCTCAACTGTTGTCAATTGCTTAATTTCTCTCTCTTTTGAAGTATTATTGATGCTATCTAACTAGGTGTTATACTTTTTGTTGCTCTCTCCACCCAAGCACTCTTGTTATTCTCATTAGGAAGCTATTCTAATGAAATGCTCACTATGTTCATGCTATTTTCCGCTACACACAAGTTACTAGACCATTAAATGTTACAGGCTACACAACATCGACGGAGACTAAAGCAAAGGATTCGAGCCATAATCTCTCGTCATCCAGAGTGCGATCATTGCATTTGAAGAGACGACATCTTGGACAGGAAGCTCCTCAAGTACTTTTGTGCTTTATGAAGTGCACCACATCTAGCGTACATGTCGACCTAGACAGTCCCAAGCACCACGTTTTCTTTCAACAACCACTAACTAACAATATCGTGTGAATTCTTTTGGCCATATCAGCATCTTGGGCACCACCCATGATCAGTTCATTCCAAGAGATGATTGCAACCATACGTGATTGCATATGGAGAGATGCCCTCACTCTCCATCTACTTAAAACATCCCAGATCTCACCCAGATGCCTTCAAGATGCAAGCATATGTGAAAACTGCCTAGAGCTTAGAGCTTCCATTGAAAACTGCCTAGAGCTTCATGGCCATGCCCAAGATGGCCATATCTCACAATCAATGCATTCACAGAGATGCCATCCCAGAGAGGAAGCTCCTCAAGCACTTTTTGTGCTTAATAAAGTGCACCACATCTAGCATACATGCCCAGCAAGGCAGAGCCAAGCACGACATTTTCTTTCAAGAACCATCTCTCTTTTCTTTTTCTCAGCACCTCTCTCTCTCTCTCATACACACAACACTCGCTCATGTTTTGAGTATGCATGTCATTTATGCATAAGGGCGGTATTACCACGGCAAGCCATGACTGCTATTACATTATGGTTCTCATGTCATTGACTCATCGTTAAAAACACCCCTTTGCAGCTCAGCCCATACATCTCACTTTTGCGGCAAGGCCTCATGGATCCCTGTTTTTTATTGTAGTACGTTGCCTACCCCAGCTAAGACCCCTGCTTTTTGCACCACTTTGGTCGCTTGTTGCTACATTCACCAATCCTTGAGCTTGCAAGCCCTCAACACTCCCACCAACCTTGTGCCCCTTCTAGAAGATGCTCTACTAATCATTACATCCATAAAGAACATTCACCTCCCAAGTTCCACCCATGTGGCCTCGAGCCTCCTTTGCATTAGGGTCACAACCAAGCATAATGCAATCCTATTTTCTTACCGGTTGACGTGGACCATTGATCGTCCTAGTCATGTCACATAGCTTACATGGCATCAGAACCTTTGAGAGAGGAAGTGCAATGCAACCAAGCTGGCAGTGGGGCTGATTAGGCATTGATGTGCAAGGAGAGATGATCTGGTAGAGCGAGGGTGGTGTAGGACTTTGCCATCGTGGACTCTCTCGAGACTCATCACGAGATGAAGGAGAAGCTTGTAAGCTTGTGTGGCTATGGCGTGGCGAGCCCCTGGTAAGTGCAGATCGCATCCATTTTTGCCGCAACCTATTCTTAAGAAGCTCAGTAGCTTCTCTTGAGACCTCACGCTTCTATTCATGGGTGAATGCCATTACTCATGAAAGGATATGTACACGCAGAGAGGCGGTCACTCATTGCACATGTACTCTCTCTCTCTCTCTCTCTCTCTCTCTCTCTCTCTCCTAGTTAAGAGTTAACAACCTATCAAGTATACAAAGTCCTGAACTGATTAGGTCTTGATTTCAAGACTCGACGGATCTTTAAGTAACATCAAAAATATGTCACTTACCCCTGTTGCTGAAGGCATTGCAAACTCCTAATTGAACCAATGCAAACACTATTTCTTTCGCAACAACAATCTCAACAACCTTTGATCGCTTCTTCAAGAAATTGAGCTAAAGAATCCAGTTTCCTTTGGGGTCATATGCAAAAAGACCCCAAGCAGATTGAGCACAGTGCTAGCATAGTGTTTTGATATACTATGCTGTAGTTGATCTCTCTCTCTCTCTCTCTCTCTCTCTCTCTCTCTCTCTCTCTTTCTTTTGAAGCATGAGAATTTAAATGCCTCAAGAAAATTTGATATCTCTTTTCTTAATTTATCACTCAAAGTTTCACTTATAGTCAACAATTTGCATCAGGTATGCTCCCTACTTGAAGCTGAAAATTGTGAAACTTCTCCTGTGCACTAATCTCTCTCTTCAATAGATTTCCTGAGGCAGTTGGATGAAGGGTCGAAGGGGTATGAACGCTTTTGGGCAAGGACACGTCTGCTGGAAGAAGGTTGACTACTGCTGGGTATCTTCTTGAAATGAGAGCTTCAGACGAACCAATTCTCACCATTGAAATGGGCGAGAAAGAGGGCGATGATTGTGGGGTGAGATGGACTACCTGAAAAGGGGGGTTGGGGGGGGGGGGGGGGGGGGGGGGGGGGGGGGGAAGAGAGAGAGAGAGAGAGAGAGAGAGAGAGAGAGAGAGAGAGAGAGAGAGATCCGTTGATATTTAGTATTTCTGCCATGGTGTTCCTGCGTCTCGACATTGTTGTATGCCGAAGATAAAATAGGGTGGGAACTCTTGTCCAGAGAGGTGTGTCGTGTGGGGACAATGTGGGTGAAATTTGAAAATGAGACTGTTGTTGACGGTTTTGAGGTGCAAGGGAAAGAGGTACGTGCGGTCTCTCTCTCTTCTCTCTCTGTGTTTCTTGCACAAAACACTGTCAGACTGCCAGCTTCGCGTATCTCGTGCGCTCACCTCTCTCTCTCTCTCTCTCTCTCTCTCTCTCTCTCTCTCTCTCTCAGAGTCTCTCTCTCCCCCTCGATGTCTTAGTCTCTGTTTTTGCGCAGGGAACACCTTGCTAAAGCTTGTCAGAGAAAGGAACTGCTGACACGTGTTCGAGGGAGGGGCCGGAATCCCTTTTCCCATTATAATAGTACTAGCTTTCATGACCCGCCTATCGGCGGGTTTCGCTCGCTCTTACTATGACACAAATTGAATTGATTAATGGTATTTTCTTACATGCTGTCAGGTCCCGGTTACTCCATGTTGGGTGCGAGAGAGAGAGAGAGAGAGAGAGAGAGAGAGAGAGAGAGAGAAGGGGAGAGAGAGAGGGGGAGGGAAAATATTATCGTGCATTTGTGTCGTGTTTTGACTTATGCTTACAAACATTTCATACGGATTGTCTTTTCTCCCTCTACCTTCAATGAGAGAGAGAGAGAGAGAGAGAGAGAGAGAGAGAGATATCACACAAAAACATATCAATAAAGAGAGAGATTTCAAACCAAAAAGGATTTTGTACCTTTTCAATCAAAAAGATTTCAAAAGTTACATCATTGCCAAAAAGGCTCTCGAATATATATCTACATAGCATAGCATTCATAGTTGTGCTATTTCAACAAAATCAAGATATTGAGTTGGAGCTTGACATACTTCTCTTAAATCTTTTTTTAAACACTATCACCAATAACCTACAAATACTTATTTACCCATTGTTCAAATGCAAGTTTTTGTCTCACTTTGTCTTTGGCCCCTTTAGACTACTCCTGTTACATTTAACCTTTTCGCATCTTTCTCTTCTTCTTCTCCCTTTCGTGCGTGCACACACACACACACACACATAGATTACATAAAAGCACATCACCAAAGAGACATTTCAAACCAAACAAAATCAGTTTTTACATTATTGCCAAAAAGGCTCAGTAATATATCTGCATAACACTCTTAGTCGTGTTATTTCAACAGGATCAAGATATTGAGCTGGAGCTCTACAAACTTCTCTTAAATCTATTTTTTTGAACCCAGCTCAAGTAAATCTTGTAATGATGAATCAAACCAAGCTCTTGCTTTAAGAGAATGAGTCGAAGATTGGGAAAGAAATAGGGATCAAGCAACCTGATGTAAATCGTGTCCAACTCTTCATCTACATATGACCCCCAAACAGTGTAGTTTTTCTCGATCACTTCCCATGCCCATTGCCATCCCCATTCAGCAACAGCAGGTAACAAACTTTCTTCAAGGGCATCAAAAAATAAATTTACACTTGGAAAAATATTCACAATTTCATGGGCCATTTAATTGGCTGCAAGAAAATAGGGCAACATTAGTAATCAAAGCTTAAAATTATAGAGAGAGAGAGAGAGAGATGATCAACATGGCCACTTGTTAAAAGTGCACTTAAACACTGAAAAAATGTTTAAGCGCAATACGAACACTTCAATCACTAATCGCCATGCCAAAATAGAGCTGCATTGCCAAAAAGTGTCAAGAGATCCATAAGGTCAGTCTTTACAACAACCTCAATGTTTTTGTTTACAACAATGACTCATATTCTACTCTATAATTGGACGGTCGAGGATCACTCCAATATATCCCATTGATAAACTTCACAATTAATTTCAAAACATGAAACTCTTCATCTGAAATATAAGATTTATGATTGTGATATATCTTTCAGAACTGAATATCACAACCACAAACATTGACATAATAAATATCAACCATATGTAGTTCTTGTAGGAATCTCATCAATTTTATTTCGCTCAATATTTGTGACACTTTGCATAGTGAAATGCTTAAGCATCCACAATTTCCATACCACCCATCTGCATATGAATACACCCAATGATGCCACCAACACCATGTACCATTTCCTTGACAAATGTACTCTTCCTTAACTTTCAAATAGATCATCATCTTTATATGTATTGGAATATAGCCAATACATCATGACCCATGTTAACCTACATTAGCAATTAGCAAAGTTCTCTCTCTCTCTCTCTCTCTCTCTCTCTCTCTCTCTCTCTCTCTCTCTCTCTCTCACTCTCTCACTCATTAACCTATGTAGTAGATAAAAACCCACTTCAATAAGCCAACAATAAGTTTAAAAATATGGTTCTTAGAATTCTTAGACAATGGATCAAAGTTTTCGATCAGCTAAAGAAGTTGAGCCTACGACACACTCTACTTGGAACTCTCAAGATCCGAGGTCCAATCGAACACCGCGATTGAGGCGTTGAAGTGCATCACCCAAAGAATATATTATAAACATCCATTCATTCACTCCATAGGGACCATATGAAAAGTTGCAATTGAGAGGCCGTTGCATACCTAACTCTCGTACAGTGATTCGCATATCATTTATATCAAACTCTATATGATAATAACCTACAACACTTCTAAAATATCGTGCTTCATATAATGCCAAGACAGAATGTTTGCAATAATATTGAAGCCTGCAAATGAAGATAACAACCAACCATTCAGGCATAAAAAGTAACAACACATTTAGCGTCACATGGATTCAAGTTCAAGCTATACGCACCGAAGGATCTCAAAATCTTTGATAATACGAACAATATCCTCAGCATGTGCACGACCCTCCAGAATGGAGGATCTAGAAAAAAATGTCTCACGTGTAAATATACAAAATAAAGACCATAAAGTTCTCATTCATGGTAAAAGTAAGTATCAATATACAAAATAAATACCACAAAATTCTCATTCATGGTAAAAGTAATTATCAAAGATAAGATCTTACATACCTCTAATATAAGAAGGTACATCATTCAGGGTGTACGAAACCACGATGTATCGTGCCGTTCTTTATATGTTCTAATTGCAGAGATTTAGAAGTTTAAGAGAAAGAGAGATGAAATCGAATAAAGAAGACTTTGATTATCATACTATAGAGATGTAAAATTTAAGTGAAGGATTTAAGAGAGAGAGAGAGAGAGAGAGAGAGAGAGAGAGAGAGGTGAAGGATTTAAGAGAGAGAGAGATAGAGAGAGAGAGAGATAGAGAGAGAGAGAGAGAGAGAGAGAGAGAGAGAGAGAGAGAGAGAGAGAGAGAGGAATGAAAGCTATTCAAAAGACTTTGAAATTTCACAACTTCACAAAGATGCTTTGAATGTTTTGAATGTAGCAGAGCTAATACAGAAGAGTTATTCAAAGTGTAGCCTGAGAGAGAGAGAGAGAGAGAGAGAGAGAGAGAGAGAGGAATGAAAGCAATTCAAAAGACTTTGAAATTTCGCAACTTCACAAAGATGATTTGAATATTTTAAATATAGCAGAGCTAATACAAAAGAGTTATTCAAAGAGTAGCCTTCAAGAGACCACGTTAGGGATTTTATAAGTCCAAGGACCTATATTGTATACATTTTACAAGATACCTGAGGTGTTTCAACTTGAGTAAATATCCTCAATTGATATGGTGTAGTGCGGTCTCCAGCAATCCCCACATGTTGTGCATTGACTGGCCTCTTGTCACTCACAAACCAAATATTAACTTGGATCTGACAAAGCTCGTGGTCCGAAGAAAAGGCTACATGATAGTATCCAAGAACTTCCATAGACATATCTCTACCTAAGTATAGCATTTCATAAACACCTACGATGATAAATCCTCGATGGCAGTGATCTGTGAAATGGCATCGATGAATTATGTAGAGCATTAAAAGCTTAAAACTACCAATATACCATATAAAGACGCTTACAATATGATATGAGTTGTATCAAATAAGATCACCAAAAACATAGCAGGAAGTCTTCCCCTCCATTGCGGTGGGTCTTTAACAAAGTAAGTCAATGTATAAGCCAATCTTTTCAAGAAAATAATAGGTCAAGTTAATAAATTAAATTAAAAAAGAAGATAAATACCTCGAATGAATTCAGTGATATGACCCACTACATAGGATGCACTACGTCGAGGATCCATTTGTGGCCATTTCTTTGATCTAAGAGATATCATTAAATTTAAAATTGTGTCTGAATTTAAGTGAGGGCCACAATGTCAATTTGAATTTAGTGTTACGAGTTCGCTAGTTGCAATACTTCCTTGAATACAATGTTTGTAGTAACACTCCACTAATTGAGTGTTTTCAGTATTGACAACAATCCTCATGTCAGGTGCACTTCGCACACATGACATTGCAACATACAATTGTTCGTGAGAGAAGATCGATATAATCTGAGAATTCCCAGTGTTTGCCCTTGTGTTTTGTTGATAATCATCCCAAAAGCAAGCCTCATTGGAAACTGACGACACACCGGAAAACTATGATTTTCCCTGCCTTGCTCCCACATAAAATTCCGTGTACTCTCCTTGTTAGATGTATGACCGGACCATGTGCCTCTTGTGTGCCCTGGACTGCCCTCACTGGCAGCTGCCACTTTAGAATCCTTACCACCGCTCCATCTTGAATGCTCGGCATCTGCTGGCTACATAATTTTGTGAGAAGATGGTGAGTCTTTAATAGCAGAACTCTTTAGCTTAATGCTATTAACCGTTCCCTGGCTGATCAGCTCTTGATTCACCAGGCTTTGATCTATCACTCCAATTTCCCTTTGCAATAAAGACGGTGCCTGAAAATGAACATCTACAATAAGAAACACTTCATTTGAAATGGAAGCCCCTGATGGTTTCCAATAATAAAGTCAATCCTTGGAATAAAAACTCTCTCTCCAATATTTGATCCTGTAATTATCTGTGCCTCAATTACCTTATGATGAAATTTCTTGCATATCAATCTGGTTCCGTTACACAGACCACGTCTTGGATCCAAATTCCGCAGCAACGAAAACCACCACCAAGAGTAAGGCTATTCATATATTTCAATTGTGTATAAACGTGTGGTTTCCTCTGACATACAAATTGAATTTACACTAAGATACTCTTTGCAAACTCCATGGATTCTTTGCAATGCATAGTCATTGATTTAATCCACCTCTTTATTCTGCGGGGCAAGTATTGCTTGATCTCTCAAAAAACTTGCATGATCTTGCACATGATACAAATCTCCATATATAAAGCCTAGAGGATCCGCCAAACTATTTCCTTGAAGCATCATGTGTGAAGGTATTTTGACTCTATCTAAGTCTCCTCCATCATCCATATCCCCATTGCCAATATCAAGCACCCAGCGCAAAAAAATTTGTTGAAGCGCATTTTGACTACATTCAAGTATGCGCATATTTGTGGTAAGCCTCAATATCTTCGTACATTTCCATATGTGAGAATGACACAATGAAGCATTTACAAAGTCTGCATGACTACCTTTTGGTACAACAGGTAGTATTTGTGGAAAATCACCTCAAACAAAATGACTTTTCCACCAAACAAAGTATTTTTCTCCATAATATCTCTTAAAGTTGTGTCCACTGCTTCAAATGCATAGCGATGTGTCATGGGATCTTCATCCCATATAAGCAAAGGTGCATTCCTTAGAAGTTCTGCAAGTTGACTATTTACCTTTATATTGCAAGTTGCTTCAGAGTGAAGATCCAAACGTATCTTAAACCTAGAATGAGCAGTTCTTCCATTACTCAAAAGCAAAGCTACAATATCTGAAGATTCACATGCAAGAGAAATTATACAACTTCCTCACAATCATGAAAGCAGTGCATTGTATAGGTAAGTTTTTCGTGAGCCACCAGGACCATCTAAGAAAAGTACCTTCCCTGAATGTGTGTCAACAGTTTGCAGCACTTGGTGGTAAGCATCCCACTGATCCTCATTTAAGGAAGTCTCCATACGATCTGCTATATTACGTTGCTCATCAACATTAAACATTGTCTCTTCAGCCATAGCACCCGTTTCACTTAAGGATACCATTGAGTCTATTGGAGGCAACATATAATTGCAAAGCCTCTTCTCATGTTGTTGCAAAAAGCATTCTATACGTTAGCAGCAAGCTAACACGGACACCATTTTTGCACCATTTTTCGGAGTTCTCCTTGTAAAACATTTATTATTTTAATAAATCGGGAATATTGTAACTCCTATTTTCTCGGATAAACCTTGTAATTAATGAGCCGCGGCTACAAGCTTCCAGATTGTATCAGCCAGTCATTTCCCAGCTTTGGTAGAACTCCAGATTATTAGTTTTGACCATCCAAAAACCTTGGCTAATGTATAAAAGCCAATTTTTGTAAGTTCTTTATAAGTTTTTGGATAAGAAATACACAGCATGAGCTAACGACGCTCACTTCTCTCCTACTCGTGCTTCCTACTCCCTCTCCAGTTGTCACATTGCGAATGCGTTTGTTGCATTGCAACCGCAGGTAAGAGCCCTACGCATTGACGTAAGCCATTCACAATATTTCATAGCTTTTGGTGTCGCCAACCCGCGGCCTAATTTTATCATAACTAGGAATTTACACTTTTAAATCGAAAACTAAGCATAAGCGGGGTATTGGGGCATCATTGCTAAGCATTTAGATGCATTCTGGGTCGAAAACGACGTAAAAAATCCACTGCTGTTAATAATCGAGATTTTGGAACTTGACCTAAAGTGGGATTTGAGACCATAGGCATGTGTGCTTAGGTCTTGTAAACTTTTCCTAGAAGTTCCATTACGTTTGGATGTCATTTGATGCTTTAACGGATGTGATTTTCTTGTCGATGAGCGATTGGCTTTTGGTGATTCAGTCACTTGAGTGTAGCTTGAGTTAGAATTGCGAGTTGTTAGTTGTTTTCCAAGATATTGATAACCTCTTGTAGCCTCTATGCACTAGTCGAGTCAGCTTCGTCCCATGGTTTGACAAATTAATCGTGGTTCTCGCTAATACTGCAATAAGATAGGATGGTGAGGTTAGACATGCGTCCCACACTATATGAAGCAAGGCTTGATTTTTCGCCACATCAAATCGTATGCTTGCATCTGAAATACGCATCCTTAGGGCATAAACATAGTCCTCACAAACTTCAGTACAAAATGTGTCCCAAAGAGCAGCTGGATGTAGTGGCTCACAAAACACTAAGTTATGATTGCAAAGAGTTGTCTCAACTACATTCCATTTTGAAAAAAAGATGCCTCTTGGAGGAAAAGTGACCATTCTTCATCGTCTTGAAATAATCCTCTAGCTATACATACCTCCTTATATGTATCAAAAACGTGACCATCATATATCCGCAAGTCTTCAAAAGATTTTTATCCTTTGTAAAATTGAGTAGCATTCGTATGTAATAAACCTCACTAGCAGTTGGGACAATATTATACATTTTTCCAATCGAGATACCATGTTGTTGTGGAGGCCATGCCTTTTAGAAACCGCATAGCTTAAGATTGTCGTCTTTTGCTGTGTAGAGGTAGCTTGGAAGTAATCGTACTTGCTGAGTACCTTTAGGACTGTAGGATTGTAGATTTAGATTAGGATTTGGAGAATGATTGGTAGATGAGACAAGTCTTAAGATCAAGACTCTGAAAAAACATAAAAAGCACAAGAAAACGAGTATTTGTGGACACTTTCCACAACCCCATTGCATGAAAATCTAGGAGTAGGGTAAGTAGGATCCGAGGTGGATTTCCGAACATTTCTCTCTCTGAAAGAATCAAGTGTGAGTTGTTATTGGAAGTTACAAAATTTCAGGTCTAAGGCTAGAAATAGCTTGAAAAGACTCGAATCCACTCTATACGCCTGGAGAGTAAGCCTAAGAGTTGTCCGAACCAGTGGGTAAGCTCAAAGACACTTCGAGGTAAAAAATTGAAGAGTTGGCCAAAACTCAGATTATTTACTTTTTCTTGACATTTTAGGCCAAATTAAGTTTTGACTTGATTCATACGCTTAAAAAACATCATATAAAGATTGTCTTTGAGAAAATTGAAAAAAAGTGCTCATTTCAAGCCTAAAGTTAATGATCGTGATTATTAACTTTCTGCTCTAAATTGGCCAAGGTTCATACCATTGACTCATTGCATGTGTACAAACAAATTTTGTAAAGTCTCAAAAGATTTGGATCACTAAACTGGCAAAAAACTGGGTAAAAACTAAAATTTATACTTACTTTTTGAATCTTGAGTATAAATTTGAGAAAAATTTGTCCAAACTTGTTGAAATTTGATTCATAGGCTTATGTTGATGTGATAAACATGTGTATATGCTCAGTTCACCAAAAAATTGTAAAAATTTGTCAGAAGTAAATAATCCTGATTATTTACATCTGCCCTATTTTCCAACTTTTTGACCAAGTCTGCATACCACTAGCTTCACCATGTTGTAATAAGCCCACAAACCAAATTTGGATCACTGGAGTGAAATTTGTGACTAAAATTACAAAGTTAGTCTGCGGACAGATAATTGATGACCATTTGACCAAAAATTGTCCAAACTTGATGAAACTTGGCTAAGTGACCTTAACTTAAGGTGCTTAACAGATCTGTGTCAAAGTTGGGGCAAAAACTTACAAAAATATAGATGGAGTAAATAATCGTGATTATTTACATCTGCTTCAAAACTTCATGATTTTGCAAATTTGAGTATACCACAAGGTCAAGCACATCAAGTAGACCTCACAAATCAATTTTGGGGAAATTTGGATCCCAAAAGTGAGACTTAAGCCAGATTCTCGAAATCAGAGTCTGCAGACACCAAACAGTTGATAAATTTGATCAGAATTGGTCTAAACTTGTTGAAATTTTCCCAGAGAGTCTAACAAGTATTATACTTTCCAAACCTATCAAAAAGTGTAAAAAACTGACAAAAGTAAATAATTACGATTATTTACTTCTGCTATCCAGAGACATCATTATTGACTTTTGAACTTATATAGTGATAGACCAACACAATATAAAGCCACAGGGCAATTTTGGGTTCAATTAGACCAAAATTGATACATATATACTCAGTTTCTAGATTGCAGATCAAACCTTTGAATTCTGCTAAAGTCGAATCGGAAAGTCAAATTTTGACTCCCATAGCTCAATTTGAGCGATACATAGAGCCCAATCATGAGAGTTCTCAAGAGCTCTATTGTCTTTATAGAAGAATAACTAATTTGATTAAATTTGTACAGGAATCAGGTTGCAGATGAGGAATCAGTGCCTTGATAGAAAGTTGCAATTGAATCGAGTGGAAATTGACGATAAGTCAGTCGAAAGGTGAGTACTCTATCCAGGGCTTCATAAGTCTATATGAACCTTAGATCTGGTCGTGTACTAGGAAATCAAGGCATACTCGGAGAAACCTCCAATAGAGTATCTATCAAAGAAAGCGTGAATCAAGGCAATTCCTTGCACACAATTCCAGACACTTTTTCAAGATTCAACATCCGAAATGTCTTCTTACTCGACTCACTCAAAAACCGGAACAACAGTGTGCTATAAGCATATACTATCTTTTTACAAGACTAACCGTCATGGAGCCCAGGTTTACTTGGACCCTAATGAGGAGTATGCTATTCACATTGATGACCATGGTATTGAGTTCGAAGAAGAGGTTAGGGCAAACAAACAAGGAAAAATGTACATGGATCGAAATGGGACTCAGTATTTACAGGTCGAAAACCCTGAAGTGATAGAAAAATGGGGGTTAGAAGTAAACACTATAATCCCAGATATGTCAACAAAAGAAGGACCACAAACTTTGGAATTTGAGAGATACGATCAAGTAGACTTGAAGCCTTTGAAACGGCTTAGTACGGATAGTCCTAGGATCGGAGTCTATTGTTGGGAAGATAGAAACATAAAAGATCTTTTGTGGACTTCTCATGCCAAACCAGGACAATTAACGTCCATGAAGATCATCTATATCTTCAAGATCAAAGATAAGGGATCAGTACACCTACCAACCTACCTGTTTAGGGATTGTTATAACAACAAGTCTGTTATGATGACTCTTGAGGAGGTAGAACAAACCAAATACCAAGGGTATTCCATACGGGATTTGATATTGGGGCAAGGACCAGACACAATCCCAAGGGATGAACACCGTGAGAGATTATCTGAGAGTAATGTGAAGAAACCAGAAACCACCTCATCACGTAGAAACCGGGTGAAACTAAGGCCAGTCGAAGGTTACATGAGTCACTAATTCCAACAGACTGGTTTGAAGGACTCGGAACAAGACCAACTCCCAGAAGACCTGGAGTTGAACCAAATAGACGTGTGTTAGCGGGTACGCCGCGACGGACGATGGAGCACAGCGAGAACACAGACCAACAAACTGTCAATCCGAGGACGTAGCTGACCCGACTAGGGCATGGAGGCAATCTCTAGGTTGTCAACTCTGAGCTACACACGAACAACACTCTACAGTCACTAATCCTACCACAACACTACCATAAAGCAAAGAAACAGACAACGCATCCTACGAAACACTACAAGCTCGAAACAGTCTCAAATCATATTGGAATGACTCGAAATCGGAGGGCAAGACTCACAAGGACATATCCTATGTGGCCAAACACCTAAACCATGAAAACCATAACTGTAAGACCTCTATTCGTTGTCGCGATAGACTCAAAACCGCAATTTCCAAAGTGTCCGGAACTGATCTACAAAGACATCAACAGGAAGAGATTCTCGCCCTGATTCTAACGACTACTCGATCATTCAGAACGGATGTCGTTTGAGGTACTTACGACCAAATATAGCTCGTAGCAGGCGGGCTCGCGATGTGGTCCTCGGCTTGCATTGCTTGCGTCGACGCGGAGAGCTCCTTGATGCTAACACGCTCCTACTCTCATATCTGCAATGTGATTAGTGTGCGCGATGGTGTGTGTGCGTGAAGCTCACTACTGTGTGCTACAGAACCCACGACTGTATATTAATTGAGATAACGTAATGTCTTTTACAAAGCCTTAGGTTTTAGCTTACATACCAAGCCTTCAAAGCTAATGTCCGGCCAAATGACCTGAATTGTCCCTAAGCTTCTACAGAGCTTAATTACAAGAAACTGAGTTGGCTTTACTCATTATACAAGCATTTGCGGCCAAAATACAAGTGCCGACTTAAAATATGAGGTTCCCGTAAACATTACAAAAGTGGCCGTAATGGCTCAAAATAATAATAACGGGATATTCGATGACGTCCATGAACTCGTATCTTCTTGTTGCAGCATCCATCTTCATCTTCATTACTTCATCACCATCTTTATGTGGAATCTTTACAGAATCTTTGAGGAATCTTAAATGGAATATTTATGGAAACGTTGTTGAAAAGGCGTCCTTTCAACACTCTCCTCCTCCGAATTCTTGTCGTCCCCGACAAGACCCTATGTCTTTGTTGGCCTTGACGAGTTCTTGATGTCTTGGTGTTGGTTGAAGTTGTTGTGGCAGCCTCTTTTGTAGTTGGTCGCTTTGCGTGATGTTAAAGCTGCCTTGAAGTTATACATATAGTGTATTTGAAGCCTAGAACTCTCCCCCTCCGATTGGTTGTTGTATCTTGAATTGCATGAGGTTGTATCGACTTGTTGGTGCATTAGGTCGTTGTCATTGTAGCTCTAGTATTTGCTTTTCCTGTGGTTTTTTCTTGCAGTTGTACCTGTAAGTTGACTTGAAGCTTTGTCAAGCTGTTTTTTGGCCTCTCCCTTTTGACTTGTCAGTAGATTTGCAATTAGTAGTGTGGGGATATCGTGGTTCTTCTTGTTTTTGTTGTTATAAAAAATAAAAGAGTAAAAGTAAAATGTAGCGTATATACAAAATGAAGGTCTTAGATACCTGGATAAGACTAAAGCGAAAAAACCTGTGGGAAAAAATGTCTTTAGTCATAATTAAATGCGAGGCTATATGTACTTAGGTTATGATGTTATAGAGTTATGATGAGTTAAAGTACATATAGCCATATGGCTACTAGTATGGACTTGATATACATGGATAAGTGTTAGTATCTTGAAGTCAAAGTCATTGTTGTTGAGCAAAGGCTTATAAAACCTGTTTCCGCTTGGTCATCGTCATTTGTTTGTGTAAGTGCATGGGTGGAATAAAAAAGATTGCCTAATGCATATGTCCAATGATGGGACATCTATATGCTTGCACAGAGTTATGCATGTTAAACAAGGTGCAGTGCGAGAGAAGAGTATTGATGGGTTCTTCATGGAGTTAGTGTAGCGAGAAAAACATATAGAATGAATGCTTCAAAAGCTTTCACTACTCACAAGAAGGGTTTTTGTTGTCGAGGTTTCTCTACTCTTCCTCACTGTGTCAAGTGAGTGAGTGTTTTTGTTTTGGACTACTCCGCCTTCTCCACCTTATATATTATATGGACTTTGACTCTTATGCTCACCTCTTTCAGCATGAGCGACATGACTTTATGTATGCTCAACTCTCCATCTTGAGCTTATACCTATTAGCTAGACTCATAGACCACAGAAAAATATTAACTTGAAGCTTGGGTCTGACACTTTGCTCATTTAGTGTCTTAGCTGCCCGACTCTAGACTCTTATGCCATGTAAGTTTAATGGCGACTTGGACTTACCTAATCACGGCCTAAAATCCAATTCCAAATGCTTTTGATGTTTAGGACTTTCTCGTTAGTTTCTATTTGAGATTCCATGTTGTCCAATACATTGGCATATATATGCTCTTCATTCCTTGAGAGGCTGTGGGCTTACTTTAGCTTTGCCTTTTTCAATAGCCAAGAATCTTTGAACTGTTGTAGGCTTGACCTCTGTTGCCACTTGATAGCTTGTCGTGATGACCATTGTTGAAGATTCAGGCTCGTTTTCACAGACTTGTGCCCATGGTTTGGACAAAATCAAGTGTGTTCCCATTTGTCGAGAATCTACCACCAAGAATTTTTCTTTGACATTCTGTGAGTGTAGTTGGAAAGTAGCTTCTGCAATCCCCATACTTATAACATCCACTTCAGGTGAGAGATTTACCTTTATCTGAATATCATAAAGCTTTGGCTTACCTAGAAGTAACCACATGCCATATGAAATGACATTAGTCGTGGAATTTGTATCAATTTCTGCCATAAAATTCATCTTGACTCCGTCTTGTGCACTTAGCAAAAAGTTGATCTTATTTGGTACTAGATTACCTGTGTTCTCTTGAGTGACTTGAGCAATCTTTGGCCTGGACTCCTTGTCGTCTTCTTCTTCATTGTTCACACTTTTGAGTTCATCTGTGTGTTCTAGCTCCTGCTTGACCACCATTTCCTCTGATATGTCTTTTGGAGAGACAAAATCAGCATTCGGTTCCTGTAGAATCATAGGCTCTTCTTCCTCGACTTCAACTATTTAAATGTCACCAATAGTGTCTGAACTTCCTGTCAATTGCTACACCTCTTCTTTGATTGATTCCAAGTCTTCATATTGCTCGTTTGTAGGCGCTGGACCTGAAGCATCTTCTTTTGATCTTAGCCCTTCTTCCTGCAGCTTTGTTTCGTTGACTTGCGGCTCCTCCTTTGTACTAGGCATTCGAGTTGGACAGTTTGTAATCAAGTGTGTTATCGCACATTGATCGCAAAGAGCACCTATTTCTATATGACCAGTATTCGGGCTAGGTATTTGGTTTTGTGCTATCCCCATAGGTGATAACCCTGTTTCGAACTCATATTCAGATTCTTCATCTGTCTCACCCAGAACCCTTAGCATGTAGTAGGGGACTATGTCATACCCATTCTCATCGCAAAATTTTGTTGGTGTGGTCTCATTAACACAGACATCCAAAGTAGCCAATATCTGAGTCCACTCTAGCGGTTCTACACCTCTTCCGGAAAAGGTTCTCTTATGTAAGAATCATCTTCTAAGACCCTCTCTAAGGCATTCTCATTTCTCCCAAAGTCACTATACTCCGATGCTCCGCACATCCAGATTTCTTTCTTTTTGCCCATCCACGGATGGTCTGTTGATCCACTTTGTGTTGTAGAATCAAAATCTTCCACGGGCGTTCTAGTTACATCCTGGTAACTATGATTTCTCATATTTACACGTGTTGTGGTTTCAGCATGTCTCAAGTATAGATAATCATAACCGCAATCTTGTGCCATCTTGAGTTGCCTCATGAATGGTCTTCCAAGGATGATTTCATAGTTATTTTTCTTGCCAAAGTCAACTATGGCAAAAGTATGCGCATACTCTATACCACAAAAAGACACCACTATCGCTTCTAGGAATCCCATGGGTCTTTCCACATGCGCATCCCCTAACTTTAATTTTATTCTGGTTGTTCTAAAGGCGGGCCTACCCCATTTCTCCCATATTCGTTTTGTTGCTATGGCAATTCCTGCTCCGTTGTCAAGTATAGCTTTCGTTTCAATCCCATTGTACTCGACACGCAAAGTGGCATTACCATCTTCTCCTTCACAGTGTTCTCCTACTTTGTTCAGAGGTACCAATCTTACATTTGATCTAGGCTTCTCGATCTCATCTAGCTCTTTTTCCAGAAACCTTAATGGGCTTTTGATCCCAATTTTTTTCAAGAATTTTCCTATATCCGTCCACATACTTGGCCTGATTTTCAAAAGTTCTGCCAACGTAATTGTGCACTTCACTGGCATGGATAGCAAGTCAGTCAAAATTTTTGTGTCCAATTCTTTTGTCCCCCCTAGCCTCTGTGATGGAGCTCTCACAATCTCAGACTTTGCCTCAAAATCTCCCATGTACTGTGGCAAAGTTCTTAACGATGCAGGTCTACTGACTTCGGAGGCTATCGATCCTACGTCACCATGATATGACCTCACATCAACACTCATTTGTGGTCTATCTAATGTGATTTCAGGAAATGGTGCTGGTCCAACATCCTCTTCTCTTTTTTGGGCATCTCGGACAGCCTTCCATAACTCCTCTGGCCACTGCTCCTCAACTATAGGAACATAAGGTGGGAAATCCCTCATTGATTCATCTGTTGTATTTTGGACTACCCTCGAGTCTTGCGACCTTGGCAATGGTTCTTCCCTATGATCCATCTCTTCTCTAGGAAATTCGTCTACTTTAATGCTCTTGTCTTTGTGCATTGGGGTGACTATCCTATCCTTCAATTCTGGTGGAGGTGGTTCTAGCAATGCTTGAGCAGTTTCAATGAGCTGCTTACAAATTTCTAGCCTTTGCTTCTCTAGTTCAGGGTAAGGATAAGTCATCCATCTTTGTTCTAAGGTCTGTCTATTTGCCAATCTAGCCTCATAAGCCTGTAAAATTGCGTCTAAAGGCTCATTCACTTTGTCCACTAGGACAGATCCTCCTGAACTAGCACTCTTGGGTGCTTCAACTGGTTTAAGGGTTTCAACTTCGCTTTGTTGTGTCTATTGCTCTTGAGTTGTTTCCAACTCAGCTGTAACAACCTTTTCTTCTCCTTTTTCCCTTTCTAGTCTCGCTTTCATTCTAGTCCTTCTTGCTCGTCTAGAGTTTCTACTGCTTTTGGAACTCTTACTAGTCTCTCCATATGTAGGCTTCTGCTCTTGCACTTTTGCTTGTGGTCTTGTGACAACGTTTACTGGAGCAACTTGCTTACTTTCATCTTCTTGTTGTTTAAGCACTTGTTCTTTTGCAATTGTTTCTTGCTCTGTTGTTGTTGTCGTCTCTTCTTTTGTTGCGGCTCATTATTTCTTTGATTTGCTGGTAGAAGGAAAGGTAACATGTGGTTGCATTTTACCTTTCTTTCTTGGATTCTTAGGACAATCCAAAATCATATGTGTGATTGCACACTCATTACAATATACATTTATCATGATATCATGGTGTGGACAATCCTTAATCAAGTGATCACTACTACCACATCTATCACATGGACGTATTGGTTGTTGTGGCAATACTTAATATTGACCTTGAAGTGGCCCCTGATCTACCACATATCTTTCTATTTGAAGCTCATGACTCACACATGCATTTCTAGCAGCTATGGGTCTTTTACTTAAGAACACTTATTCCGCTACTACAGGATGATATCTAGGCGGTTGAGACATAACATGCTCAAACCCTGGTGGAGTCTTAGGTCTATAGTCAGGACAATGTTCCGTCGAATGGTCCCTTCCACATGTCATGCACCTTCGTCGTTGAGGAACTCTATAGGCTGGTACTCTGTCAGAGTGGTTGATGCGTTGCATCACATTCTCTATGATTTGCTCCTCAACATTTACTTCGTTTTGTCCTAGATTCCCTCTTTGATCCTCAAGATCAGCGGTTTTCTTTTTCTCACTCGCATCGTTCATCTTCTTCTGACCATCTTCATAGAATTCGAAATTGTCAACTAGGTCAACTGCCGCTTTGGTCACCTCCTCTAAGGTTTGGTATCTTTTCACGTATAGGTCCTTTTGGAGATTGTCATTCCTAAGCCCTCTGATGAAGCATAGAATCTGACGTTCTGGCGTGGGGTAACTCTTGGGTAGGACATCTAGCAACATATTGCTTGAAACGCAGTATTGCATGTCGCAATGTTTCTGTTTTTCCTTGTTTAAATTCTTGAATCTTAGGAAGGGTGTTATGTTTTATGCCTCTCTTGGTGAATTATTGAACAAATTCATCTAACATTTTCTCAATGGTTGTGAACTCTCTCCGGTTCAATAGTTCAAACCATGCTTGTGCATTGTCCTCCAATGTAAGTCCAAAACCCTCATACTGCGTGTGGAAGTCCTCTACTCATTCTGCTCATAGGACTTGCTTGAAAGCCGAGACATGGACGTATGGGTCTCCTATGCCATTGTACTTTATATTTACCAATTTTCTTAGCTGAGATGGTCTTATACTTTGGGGTGCAAAGTATGGAACCATACTCCTCTTTGGTATCATTTCATCTCTCGTTATCGCTCTAGGAGGAAATCCAGGTGGTGGTCCCCTCTTTGGAAATCTCTTAGAGGTTCCTGTGTTTGGTGGATGTATCTGAGGTCCTTCATTGACAATATATCCACTCATCTCTAATTTGGTTCGTGGATTTGTGCTTTCTACAGCTCTATATTCTCGTCCATACTTGTCAACAAATAAAGATGTCCATTGTCGTTCGACCTCGTATGTATAGACATATAAGAGCTTGTATTCTGTCAGCTCATCTGGGTAAGGCTCTAAGCAACTGTAAAGGTTGAATTGATTTCCATTAATATACCTATATAGTCCTTCACTTTCATGGCTATACGTCCAAACTCTCTCCACAAAATTGGTCTTTATGTACTGTAGGTTTGGAAGATCTATTCTGGGCAGGTGCTCATCTATCCCTGCAATCCATGTGCTTGTATAAGCTGAGTCTGAGTCTGATGTAGACATGACTTCTAGTCTTAACAGATCTAGCTTACTGTAGTAATACCTCTCTCAGTGTGTTCAAGTGTTTTGGTCAAGGAAAATCCAAAACTGACTTCCGGATGCATTTTAAGGCCTTAAACAACGTTTTTTTCAAAACTGACCAGAATGTATGCCCTTGGCAACCATTTTGGTCAATTTACTCTAAGATCTGTAGTGCTGCTCTCAAGCTACGTTTTGATAAAAAAAGTTTTGGAATCGGAGTCCGTATGTGAAAGTTATGACCAAAACAGTTAGATGTAATTGGAAAGTTGCTCTATCTGATGTTTTTGCAAGTGGTCAGTTTGAACCCAAAATTGGTGTGTGCACTCCTTAGGCAATGATAAACCCAGTGGTATACTTGGTTTCAAAAATTTTCTCAAAAAATTTTCCTCAGTTGTCTATCGCAATAGACTCACCAAGTACCCCTTGCAGATGTCCAAATGCACTCAAACTTTGTGTATAGGGTATAATGGGCCTTCTGAACCCAAATATGAAGTCAGATTTGAGTTTTAAATTTTCTACAGTGAATTTTTGAGTCTATCGCGATAAACTCACCAGAGTGTTACTGGGATACAATTTTTCATCTGTTTTTACAGATTTGAGTTCCCCCTTCTCTTGAGATACTACTCACCAAGTTTCAACCAATTTTGAATACTTTTCCTTTGTAACTTGCATCAAACAACGGTTTCTTTTCTGATCTTATGAAGTAATCCTCTTAGATGCACGTACAATACTCCAAATTTACTCAAATTTTAACCATAGGCTCACAACAACATGTAGAACAAGGCCCTAAGGTCAATTTTCAAAAATTTTACTTTTTGTGAAAAAGCCCTAGTATATCACGATAGACTTAGCAGATTCTTCAGTTTTGAAAATTTTCCAGATTTCTCTTTACCACTGTGTTCCCTATGCTTTGTACACCTTGCTCACCAATTTCCACTTGTTTTGGACTTTTTCTTAGGTCTCTAACTCTAACTCTAGAATTCTGAGTCTATCTGATCACTAGAAAATAGACTTAGGATGACTTCCCAATGTCCAGAATCCACCAAATTTTGTGTGTAACCTCTTGAGAGGCTAAACAAGCTATGCTCCAGAGGGTTTTGAAAAATTCAGTTTCTTTGGCTCTGCTTTGAGTCTATCGCGATAGACTCAACAAGTACCCCTTTTATAGGTCAAACTTTAACTTTGACTATACCATTGTGTTCCAACACCTCTTCTTAGTCCTCCTACCAATTTTCAAGTGGTTTGGACTTTTACTTTGTCAGTTAGACCAGATCTGGTGTTTTCTACAAGCTGAATCCTCTCAAATGGTCTTAGACCCACTTTCTGATGTCCAAATGACTTCAAAATTTTTATGTGTCCTTGATAGAACCTTTCCAAGCTGTGCCACAG
This sequence comes from Adiantum capillus-veneris, assembly GCF_014529385.1. Taxonomy (NCBI): domain Eukaryota; kingdom Viridiplantae; phylum Streptophyta; class Polypodiopsida; order Polypodiales; family Pteridaceae; genus Adiantum; species Adiantum capillus-veneris. Next base: position 96,633,229 of record NC_140932.1, read on the forward strand.
AGGTTTTTGAAAAAATCAGTTTCTATCCCTGGGTTCTTAGTCTATCGCGATAGACTCACCAAGTATGCCAAAATGACACTTTTTCCAAATTTTCTCTTCACAGATGTGTTCCCTACCTTTTGTAGATCATGTATACCAAGTTTCATAAGGTTTGGAAATTTGGTCAAGTCCCTTTACCCAATTTGTCTCTGAAGTCTGACTCAAAACACCAGACAAGTGCTTTGGTGGTCTTCTTGATGTCCAATTTCAAATTTGAAATGATGGCTAAGGTCTAGGTGAGGAGTGGATTCAAGTTATCTAGTCACAATTTCCAAAAACTATCCCACTCAAAATGTCATGAGTCTATTGCGATAGACTAGGCAGATTGTGCAGGAAAAGTCAACTCAAAATTGTGACTTCACTTTTAGATTCCCCTTACTCTCATGTGTCTATCCCTCAAATTTCATGCAATTTGGACACTTGGTTTGTGTTTTGGGCCATTTTTAGTATTTTTGTCAGAACCTGAATCTCTATCTGGGCTTTAGATTCACTTCTAGTGATCCAAACACCTTGAAATTTGGTGTGTATGCTATGTAGGCTCTTCTTAAGCTATCCCTAGGAGGTATTTGCAAAATAAGGTCCACAGCTAAATATCCCCAACCTATAGCGATAGGCTCATAAAGTTTCCCAGTTTTGGTCTTTTTACAAAGTTCTCTTCACAACTAGTTTCCTTATCCTCTGTATAGTGAATACACAAAGTTGTGCAATGTTTGGACTATTGGTCTAGGTCTTTTTACCACTGTGTCTCTGAAATTAGACTCTAAACACCAAACTTGAGGTTTGGTGGTTAAGCAGGTGTCCAAGTACACTCAATTTTTGGGAGCAGCATTGTATTGATGTGTTTTACCTGTGGTATGAGGGGTTTTGCCTGATTGTGAGTCTATCTTCAATTCATCAGAGAGCCACTGGAAAGTGATTTTTTTTTTTTTTTTGGATAGTTTGGTTCCCAATGCCTTTAGAAGCCTATCCCCAAAGTTTCATTCAATTTGGACTTCTTTTCCTTTGGATTCAAGCATTTCACAGTTCACTTCCTTACACTTAGAAAAAGAAAATTCCCACTTAGATGCACAAGCACTGATGCAAATGCTTTGAAATTTCACATACAAGCTGTAGAGCATATGCAAAACAAGGTCTTGAGGTCAAACTGTTTTTTTAAAATTGCAGATTTGGTTTCAGATTTATTTTTTTTGGGTTTTTAAGGTTTTTTTTTTTTTTTGGGATTGGACCAAATCTGTGTTTTCCCCCCTACCTTAAGGTCTCCAATGCAAAAACAAACACTCAAATCGGCTTTCAAACGACCATTTTAGAGCACTTTTACCATAATCAACACAATTCCGCCTTTTGTGTTTTCAAGCACATTTTCATGTCAAAATTGCTCTAGATCAACATCAGATGTCCTACACTACCTAAAGTCCTACTTTGGATGGTTGAATGGTTTTTTGCTTTCTGGCAAGCAAACAGCCTCCTACTTACCTTTTGCGTTTTTCTCTGCATTTTTTTTTTTCTTTCAAGTTCTTCACAACCATAAGTCACAACCAAACACACAAACCATAAAACCTAATCTAAACACACAACAAAATAATATAACCGTACCTCAACCTCATGGTGGACCACCTCGGCGAGACGCAGGCTCCCTGGCTATCCCTCAGTCAAGAGATCCGCTCTCTGACTTCCCACTAAGAAGGCAAATGGTGACAACACTCTAGAAAACTCTAGAGAAACGCTATATTGTCAAACAGGAGTGATGCGGTCTACGCTAGTTTAGGCGCTTCGTCCCCGGCAACGGCGCCAATGTTAGCGGGTTAGCCGCGACGGACGACGGATCACAACGAGAACACAGACCAACAAACTGTCAATCCGAGGACGTAACTGACCCGACTAGGGTATGGAGGCAATCTCTGGGTTGTCAACCCTGAGCTACACACGAACAACACTCTACAGTCACTAATCCTACCATAACACTACCATAAAGCAAAGAAACAGACAACGCATCCTACGAAACACTACAAGCTCGAAACAGTCTCAAATCATATCGGAATGACTCGAAATCGGAGGGCAAGACTCACAAGGACATATCCTATGTGGCCAAACACCTAAACCGTGAAAACCATAACTGTAAGACCTCTATTCGCTGTCGCGATAGACTCAAAGTGTCCGGAACTGATCTACAAAGACATCAACACGAAGAGCTTCTCGCCCTGGTTCTAACGACTACTCGATCATTTAGAACGGATGTCGTTTGAGGTACTTACGACCAAATATACCTCGTAGCAGGCGAGCTCGCGATGTGGTCATCGGCTTGCATTGCTTGCGTCGACGCGGAGAGCTCCTCGATGCTAACACGCTCCTACTCTTATATCTGCAATGTGATTAGTGTGCACGATGGTGTGTGTGCCTGAAGCTCACTACTGTGTGCTGCAGAACCCACGACTGTATATTAATTGAGATAACGTGATGTCTTTTACAAAGCCTTAGGTTTTAGCTTATATACCAAGCCTTCAAACCTAATGTCCGGCCAAATGACCTGAATTGTCCCTAGGCTTCTACAGAGCTTAATTACAAGAAACTGAGTTGGCTTTACTCATTATACAAGCATCTGCGGCCAAAATACAAGTGCCGACTTAAAATATGAGGTTCCCATAAACATTACAAAAGTGGTCGTAATGGCTCAAAATAATAATAACGGGATATTCGATGACGTCCATGAACTCGTATCTTCTTGTTGCAGCATCCATCTTCATCTTCATTACTTCAACACCATCTTTATGTGGAATCTTTACAGAATCTTTGAGGAATCTTAAATGGAATATTTATGGAAACGTTGTTGAAAGGGCGACCTTTCAACAACGTGTCAGACCAGCTGATTTTCAAAAATGGATCAAAAAATATAGTGGATCAAGGGATCCATACGACCACTTAGCAAGCTTTAAGCAAGTGCTAAGAGCAGAGCGTATATTCGATTTCCATACTCAATTCGAGGGGTTTGGAATTACGTTAGAAGGAAAAGCTTTGACATGGTTCCAAAACATTCCACCAAGGTTCATCATGGACTTGAACACATTAGCTCAATGATTTGTAGCTGCTTGTTCCAAAACAGGGATTAAACATAATACGGTTTAGCTCAAATTTACAGCTTTAAACAGAAACATGGTGAGTTTATTAGGGATTGTGCAACTCGAATGAAACAATACATTGCCAGATACCCAGAGATGGAGATACTTGCAGAAGAACGACTTGTATCTTTGTTTTTGGAGGGACTGCTAAACAAAGAACTGCATGCTATACTCTATAGTAAAAAGCATACAACCCTAGAAGCGTGTGTGTCTGATGCGATTGACCTAGGAGACAATTGTGAGATCTTCAATGAAGAAGATGTCCCTAAGGATAACCAAAGCGAGAAAACATCATCCACAAAACCAGCACAAGTCGGAATGGCTATTGCGACACCACTCTCAGTCATAGAAGATATGCTAAAAAGAATGAACGACATGATGAACAATATGCAAAAAGCACCTATGAGAGGACCAGGACAAGGGATACCTCTACAAGGACAATCAATTAGGCCACAAAAATGGTGTGCAATCGAGGGTAAATGGACCAACCATGAGACACACGAGTGCTACTTCAGACCAAAGTATGATGGGAATGTTCAGTACGTGCCCATGAGGGCACAAGGACAACCTATGTACAGATATCAGCCTAATATGGCCCAAGCTCAAAGACCACCAATGGGTATGGAAAGACCTCAACCTGTGTTGGTACAACAACCTCCGTATCCAGGACATAATGCAGTGCCTGTAAAGTACATGCACTGTGAAGGAGTCATAGATGAGCAAGCATTAGTGCCTGTTACACCCTATGTAGAGCTTAGTCCATCTACAGTAATGGTAGAAGGAGATTGGTATAGTCCACATCCACCACCAATGGAAGAAACCATGACTCATACTCCACCAGAGCTTGCATCAATGTACTATGTAGCTAATCAAAGTGTCAGACCTCCCATGGGAAGACTCATGATGAAGCCTAGAACAGGAAACTGTCATAATTGTGGTGCTGATGACCATTGGAAGAACGAATGTCCAGAGCTTGACAAAAACCTCAAACCAATTGAATCCTATTGCATACAATGTTGCAAAAAGGGAGGACACTTTCCGGAAGATTGTCCTAAGAATCCTTTGAACAAGGGAAAAACTATCGTAAACGTAGTCCAAGTGATGCCTAGTAGCTCATCAGAGAGTGAACCGATTATTCCAATCAAGGTAATCACTAGAGCCCACGCAAAGAAAAAGAAACACAACTCCTCTGATGATTCAGAGAACACGAAAATTCCTTCTCAAAGAATCAAAAGAAGCAAAAGCAAGAGATATGAGATGAGAAAACAAAAACAACATGTTGTAGTCAAAGAGAAAGCAAAAATGCAAGCCCAAGACAAGTTGAAAGAAACTGGCAGTGAATTTAAGGAAACAACCATGAAATCTAGAGGATCCATTCTGGTTGATAAAATTTTTGAGCCTATTAATGATGTCTTGGAAGCCTACCAAGCAGGACTTAAAGCAGGCCAAAACATGGAAAAAAAGTGTAAAAACTATCCATCTCCAGACATGGAAGCAGCGAAGCTGCAAGCTTATCAAAATTTGATAGGAATAACGCAAGAAATGCTAGATAAACAAAAACCAAATCTTGAAAGTATTGCAAAACCTGAAGAGCTTGTGGTAGAAGAAACAAAAGCAAAATCCAATGTGGTGGTAGAACCCCACCTTGAAACAAAAGAATCAATGCTTATAGTGCCTGACAGCGAAGATGCCTTAGACGGAATTCCATTTGTAGAGGAAGACTAGCTAGGACACTTATGGGAAAAAGTGAGAGAGATCAATGATGGAAGCCTAATTTAAAGTCAGCTCCTATAGAGGAAGTCTGTTTGGATAACCTACCTTCTGATATAAACATGGATTTACAATCCTTGTATGGGGATTGCGAATTGGAAGCTTCAGGAATATTAAAACCATTGACATTAAAAACATTACCTTCTTACTTGGGAGATAATGAAGATGAATCCATCGTTTGCAAGACCACTCAAGTAAAAAGACTTGAACAGACCCTAGAAGTAGACAACATTCATTCAATCATGTCTACACCCATCCAATGCACTCTTACTTTGGGAGAACTATTGAAACTCAGACCATACTTGTGGAACGATTTACAGAAAACCCTAGAGAAGGTGGATATAACGGGGTTAATCTCTAAGAATTTGAGAAAATTGAAAAATGAAATGGAAAACAAAGAGATTCAATCAATTCCTATAAACAAGGCCGGAGAATATTATGAAGGGAAAGAAGGAAACACCACCCTCCCAGTGAAATATAATGACATTGAAACCATGTCAATATTGGATAGTGGAGCAGGAATAGCCATAGCCACTAAAGCAGTATGGGAATCCTAGGGACAGCCATCCATTAGACAAACTTGAATGAAATTGTAGTTGGCTGACGGACACATTGAGAGACCACTAGGGCTGCTTGAAAAAGTGATAGTCAATTCCTATGGAATTGAATATCAACACACTTTTGCCATAGTAGACTTTGGGAAAAAAATCAACTATGAAATCATATTGGGAAGACCTTTCATGCGACAAGTACAGCTTATCCAAGATTGGGGAAACAACTATTTGTACTTGAAGCAGGTGGGATCTATAACAAGAGTCAATCTAAAAGATCACACTTATAGAGATGTCTTCAAAACACCCATCCAAGAGTTTGATTCAGTCTCTCCACCTGAAACTAAACTCCCATCTTGGTTAAACTTAAGACACTCCTATTTAGATGTGCAGAGCTTCAGAAAATGGATGCTTGAGACGAGGAGAATGTATCCTAGAAAGGGACTGCACAGACGAAGCCTATGTACCAAAACCCTTTCCATAACATTTATTTGAGCCATTTGAGTGGACTCAAATTTTAGCGACAATGGATGTATGTGTGAGTACGTCTATTCCTACTCAATTTTGCAATGAGGATGGCTATGACATAATTCCCATCCATGTGATGCCAGTCCTCAACATTGAAAACGAAGATGAGGAACCCAAGGACTTGATGAAAGCTCAACAAGTCTTTTTAAACCTCTATTACGATGAAACTGATGAGTTAGATAACACTCAACTACCTCAGAATATTTGGGGTCAGAAAAAGAGCATATGAGAGCTAAGTCACTCTTAAAGGGAGGGGAGGAAAAGTTTTTTGACTTTCCAAACCAGAAATCAAGAAGACAAAAATGGTATAGATGAAAGAGAGAGATCAATATCATGAAAACACGACCTATGCCATCAGTCTCCAGTAAAACACAATTCCTGATGCAGATAGATGCTAATGATTGTGTCAAGGACAAAATAACTGGCACATATCCTTCAAACAAAAACTCAGAAATGTCTCAAACATCGAGAAAAACATCGAGAAATGTCTCAGGATAAAAAACCACGCATGACCAGAGCGAGTGAAAAAAGAAATATCAAGAGTTGATAAAAGCTCTAAAGGAGATATACACAACCGAAATGGAAACCACGGAAGAGGATGGTAAGGATGTAATGCATGTTCCATCCCATTACAAAAATTATACTCTCCAAGATTGGAAAATCATAGTGGAACAACCTGTTAGAGAACTACGGAAACACGGTGAATCTTATGAAGGGCTTGAAAACGCTGAACCAGGAAAAGAGCCTAGACCTACTTACATTGCGAATGACCTAGTAGAAGAAGAAGAAAAGCTTTTGCTGAGCTTGTTAAATGAGTACCAAGATATCTTTGCTTGGTCGTACAAGGATCTCAAGGGTGTTGGTCCAAAACTCTGTCATCATATTATACCCATGAGAGATGATGCAAAACCGAGTAGACAGAGACCATACACTTATAACGAAACATTTGCCAAGAAGATCAAAGAAGATATTGAAAAACTAAAGGAAGTTGAATTCATTTATGAAATTGAACACACAGATTGGGTGTCTCCAATTGTGGTAGTGCCCAAGAAGAATGGGAAATGACGAGTGTGTGTTAATCTCAAAAAGGTGAATGCAGCTACCATTAGAGACAACTTTCCTCTTCCAATAACTGAGCATGTTTTAGAACGAGTTGCAGAAAAAGAATCTTACAGCTTCTTAGACGGTTTTTTGGGATACAATCAACTTTTAGTTGACCCAAAAGATCAGCATAAAACTGCTTTTGCAACAGAATGGGGTATATTTGCCTATCGGGTTATGCCATTTGGGTTATGCCGTTTGGGTTAACTAATGCTCCAGCCATGTTTCAGAGGTTGATGAGCCATGCTTTCAAAGAGTATCTTCGAAAATTCTTAGAAGTATATATGGATGATCTATGCGTACATTCGTCAATCCGGGCTGATCATTTTGAACACCTCAAAAAGGTACTCGAGAAATGTAGACTTTATAGGATTTTCTTAAATCTTGAAAAGTGCACATTCATGGGAAGACAAGGAAAAATTCTTGGACATATAGTGTCTAAAAATGGCATAGCTACCGAGATTTAGAAGATTCATGTAATTGCTGATTTGCCTAGACCAACAACAGTCAAGGGGGTACAAGCCGTCATGGGACATTGTGGATATTACGGACGGTTCATCTACATGTATTCTATAATTGCAAAACCCATGTATAGCTTGATTACGCACTTTGAATGGACCGAGGCATGTGAAGAATCATTCATGAAGCTTAAGAAATCTCTCACCTCAGCTCCAATATTAAAAGCACCAGATATTCCACATACATGTAGATGCTTCAAACTGTGCTATTGGTTGTATACTAGCTCAACCAGGAGATGGAAAATTTTACTTTCCTACTTCTTATGCTAGCCGACAATTGAACATGGCAGAAAAGAATTACACCACCACCGAAAGAGAAGGACTAGGAATGATCTATGTCGTTAAAAAGTATAGACATTACCTATAGCCAACAAGTTTATGTTCTTTGTGGACCACCAAGCTTTGTTGTATTTGGTCAACAAGCCATGCAACACAGGGATAATAGTGAGATGGTTCATCATTCTTCTCAAATTTGATTTCACCGTGGTTGTAAAAAAGTCACTACACATCAACGAGCAGATCATTTGTCAAGGATTGTTTGAGGGGAATCACCTAAAGGGGTAGACGATGGTCTATCAGGTACCTATTTGTTCTCCGTGGAAATGATACCTAGATGGTTGGAAAACATTGTGTCATTGATGACAATAGCTCAAGTGGATTCACAAATACCACTTCCTATCACAATCGGTTTAATTGAGCAATCGGCTATGTATTAATTACTAGCTGGAAGGCTATACAAAAGAAATCGGGATAGGATATAGCGTTTATGCATTAACCCTGAAGAAAAAGAACAATACCTAAGTCAAGCACATGTTACCATAGTAGAACTTCACTTTGCGGAAGACCAAACTATGCAACGAATCTTGAGACTTGGAGTATTTTGGCCGACTATGAGGAGAGATGTCAGATATTTTGTAAAAGATTTCCCTCAATGTCAAAAAAAAACACCCATTCCTCATGTAACATTGTTTTAAATATAACATGTTCCTAAGATGGAGTAATTATCTGGTTACTTACTTATCGAGCCGAACATTTCCTGAGGATATAAATAAACTCCGTCAAAGAGAAATTGAAAGTGAATCAAGAGACTATGCTCTTATTGGGAACCAATTGTATTGGAGAGGTAAAGATCAACATTTGCGTCTTTGTGCAAATGAAAACGAGTATATTTTGATTATAGAATAAGCACATGCTGGATTAGCTGGAGGTCACTTTTCTAGTGAGACCACTACAAGAGAAATCTTGATGGCAGGCATATGGTGGCCAACACTTTTTACAAATTCTAAAGAATATGTTCGAAGGTGTGATGCTTGTCAATGAGCAAAAATGCCAAAAAGAGTAGATAGCATGCCCTTTAAGATCAAAGATGGGGACTAGAGCCTTCGCAAAATGGGGTACAGATTTTGTTGGACCAATACAGCCACATGCTTATAGAACCCAAGCTCAATATATCATTGTAGCTATGGACTATTTGACCAAGTGGGCCGAGGCTAAAGCAACCCAAAAGAATGATGCCAGAACCACTGCTGCATTCTTATATGAGTATGTATTCACGAGATATGGATTGCCAATAGAGATTGTCAGTGATCAGGGAACCTCATTTCTCAATGAGGTAATAGAGTATTTTCTTAATGAGTTTATGGTCATCCATAACAAATCAGCTCCCTATCACCCACAAGCAAACGGACAAGCTGAGCATACGAATAAAATTCTTAGCTCGGTGCTGACTAAAGTGGTTAGTTCAGGAAGGACCGACTGGGAAATGAATCTCCATGCAACTCTATGGGCTTATCGAGTTTCATTCAAAACAACTCTAAATGCTACACCCTTTAACCTTGTTTATGGTCTTGATGCCATACTGTCAATAGAATTTCTATTGCCGACATTAAGGGTAGCACAGAATCTTGAGTGGACTGGACATGAATTGTCAGAAAGACTTGAAGATTTGGAAAAGCTAGATGAGCAAAGGCTAACTGCTGTAACTCATATCTATGCACAAAACCGGAAACAAAAACAATTTTTTGATTCCCACTTAATCACAAAAGTCTTCAAGAAAGGGGACTTAGTTTTAGTCTATTCCCTTAAGCAACACATTCCTAAGTTTAAGGAAAAGGAAAATGGACCATTTATCATTAAAGATGTATCTCCAAGTGGAGCAGTAAAATTGTCCACTCTAGATGGTAAACCAATGGCTAACTGGATTAGTGGATGTCGTTTACAGAAATATAATTTTCCACTAACCAATGACTTGCTAAAGAGAATGCATGCAGCCAAACAAAGGAAGATCAAGCGACAACATGTTATTGATGAAGCCCAAGAGGAAGCTAGACTTCGGGTACTCAAGCTCTCAAGAATCAATAGATACCGATTCCCATCAACACTTTGGAAATAGATGATCGACAATGGGAATTACCTAAAGACGCAGTTTCAACAGATGACCACTGGTTGATGAAGCCCAAGAGGAAGCTAGACTTTGGGTACTCAAGCATAAAGCTACTCTCAAGAATCAACAGATACCGATTCCCATCAACACTTTGGAAATAGATGATCGACAATGGGAATTACCTAAAGACACAGTTTCAACAGATGACCACTGGTTAGATGGAATGGATCTGCGCATCAAAGTACAACTCAACAATCATAACACCAATGCTTTGGTAGACACGGGAGCTAGAGTGAATGAAGTCAGTTATTCCACATACAAGAAGGCAACAAGTCAAGCATTGACAACAGGAATAGCGACAATCAAAGGATGCAATAAGAATCCAACTCCAACATTGGGAGTAGTAAACTTGAACGTAGTAGTACATGGATGTTCATGTCCTCATCAATTTGTATGCTTGCGAGATGAACACATGAATGAGACGATGATTCTTGGAATTCCCTAGATGTGTACATACAAAGCAGTACCAGATTGGGATACGAATCAACTAAAGCTATGTAAGGTTTCCAATTTTTTGAAACCTTAGAAATTGTACAAAGCCTGATCAAATTAACTTGGTTGTTAAGAAAACACTGTAGAATGATCCAACTATGGCAAATATTGGTATTTTTGGAACCGTAACCAGAGCTTTACTATGGTTAGAATTTTTCAGAACCGAATTCCAATAAAATCTGAAAAAGTTACGGGCTCGGAAAGGTTACACTATGAATCTAATTAGTTAAGTAAAATTGAATGGTTTCAGTAATTGTTACTGCTAAAGAATTTTTATCGTAAGGTTCTAGAAATTGCACATATTTCCAAGTTTAATCATTAAAAGTCAGGAACAATAGCAGAAATCGATTCTGGAAGCTGGGGGGGCTGTGTGGAGCTGTGGAACCTGCCGAAGATATATTTAGTAGCAGGGGGCGCCATCTTGAGCCTGGGGGCTCCTTGAGCCGCAAGCAACTGTCTTTTTCAGCCTATAAGAGCTTGTGAGTGCCAGAAACCTATAAATAGGACCTCTTGCTTCACAATTTCGAACAGACTCAGATTCCTGGCTAATTATGTCTCATCTAGAGGGATCCCTACTAAAAAATCACTAGAGAGCAAAGCTCTAGTTTTTTAATCAACAGTAATTAGCACTAATCCTTTTTAATTAGCAGAACTATGTTAATCTATTTATATTTTCTTAATTAATTCAATTAATTAAGAAGATTAAACCTATTTATACTCTAAAATTCTCTCCTAATTCTTAATTCTCTGTTGATTATTGAGATTAATCTTAGGGATACTAATCTAATTAATTATTATATTATATTAGGATTGAAATTACTCATTTTAACCATAAATTAATGATAATTACACTAATTAAACTTACATTAAGATGAGATAATTATTAAAACTTTTTTAGACTATCAATATACTAGAAAAATTATCTTTTAATTTTTTGAATAATATTTGTAATTATTGAAGCAGAATTACATTGTTTTTAAGGGAAAAGTAAAGATAGAAATGATCAAATTATTCCAAAAAGCTTCGAGATAATTATCAAAGGTAAAATACATCTTAATAAACCCATGATAATTATCTTAACCTCGTATAATTAGTCTAATTATCATAGTAGATTTACATTGTTTTTACGAGAAAATAAAAGAGAGAAAATAGCAAACTAATCCAAAAACATTTGAGATAATTATCAGAAGAAAAACACATCTTATCAATCCAATTATAATTATCTTAACCTCAAATAATTAGTTTAACTAATTATCTCAGTAGAAAAACACTGCTTTTATGAAACAATTAATGGAAAAAATAGCAAATTAAACTAAAAAGCTTTGAAATAATTAACAAAGATAAATCACATCTTAAGAAACTTGTGATAATTATCTTAACCACAGTTAGTTAGTTTAGCTAATTATCTTTGTAGAAAACACTATTTTTTATGATAAATCAAAGGGGGAAATTAGTAAATCATGTGATGTGATTACATGCTATTTATAAGAGTTATATTATAGGATCAATAGGTTGTGATAATTATGTCAAGGTTAGAAAAGTAGTATAGATATTTATCTAAGTCAAATTATATTAATTCTAGCTGAGAACTAAAGGGGGAAATTAGTAAAACATGTGATATGATTACATGCTATTTATCTAAATTAGATTACATGATAATGAGACCATGATAATTATTTCAAGGTTAGAAAAGTAGTATAGATATTTATCCAAGTCAAATTATACTAATTCTAGCTGAAAACTAAAGGGGGAAATTAGTAAATCATGTGATATGATTACATGCTATTTATCTAAGCTATATTACATAATAAAAAGGTGGTGATAATTATTTCAAGGTTAGAAAAGTAGTATAGATATTTATCTAAGTCAAATTATACTAATTTTACCTGAAAATTAAAGATGGAAATTAGAAAATTGAGTTGAAAAATTAGAAGATAATTACCAAAGGTCAAAATTATCATTATCTACTTTTGATAATTATACCATAGTTAATTAGTGATTTTAGGAAATTACAATTGACCAAAAGTTCTATTTTAAATAAAAGATTAATTAAAATAAGTAGACTTGGCGATCAAAAGTTTTTAGGAAAATTATACTAAGTGTAAACCTATGATATAAAGTTGAGGAAATGAAATCTTTGAGATAAAATAAACATAATGAATATTAAGCTCAAAATAAGCAGATTCCAAGCTAAAGATTCCATGGGGAAATTAGGAAAAAGATATAGAAAATTAGGATAGCGTAGAAAATCCTTAGAGAAGCTGTGGAAAAAGTTATCATGCCTATTTAGGCAAATAAGAAATTTCTAGGTCAAGAATCTACCAATTAAGATTATAAATTTAACCTAGATTTGGGTAAAATTGGATACAAAGGTTAAGTCTAGCTTTTGGATTATTTACCTAATGATTAGACGTTGTTTTTATAAGGATAAGAAGTTATGGCACCTAAAAGGACCCGAGCCAATCCTACATCTGATGATGAGAGCAGAGCTCTAAAAAGAACTAGAGCGTCACACGATGATGAAGTTGGGTCTAGTAGTAGGCCTACGGAGGAGAGTCTTCAGGCACCACGGCAGCAGCAAATGGTCGATTAGTCCCAAGTGGGTTTCCTATTATTCAATTAAGTCTTTAAATATTTTAATTTCTTTTATAAGTTAGCATTGCATACGTAAGGAGTGAGAGAATTAGGAAAGGAATAATTGACCAAAAACGAAAGGTAAATTCTAACGTGCATTTGTTTATAATGTAGGAAAAAATTGTTTGGGTTAAAAGTGGTTGAATTAGGAAAGATATGATTGATCATCCTTAAAAGAGCTTGTCTCAAGACACCTCCGACTCCTTGGTATAAATTGATGATAATGATGGCTTTCCAGCCACGGATAAGTCAGTTACCCCCATGAACAATGAGTTTCTACTCCGTGTCATGTCTTGATGTTTCTACATAAGTTAGGATACCGTTTTTATCATAGGGGAGCCGCCCGGTTGTATGGGCAACTCGTTTGGTGTATGGACACTAGGAACCTTGGGTGGGGGTTTATCCACTCTGGATTGTGAATAAGGAATGGGTGCCGTTTTTCACCCTCAGGTGGTCTTAAGACAAGAAGAGTACTGGTCATGGTTATTATGGACAATGTTTTGATTGACAGTACCCTATCTTAAGTTTAAAGATGTCTGTCTGTTAAAAGAATGCTTTTCAGTATCTTTATTACTTGATTGAAGAAATTACTGTGACGAAAAGTTAAAAGAAACCATTATTTTAAATATTAAACAATGTGATAGTAAGTTGAAAATAAATGAATCATGTGTGGTGCGGGGTGGTAAGTGGGGGTTAACTAAGGTTGTCAATCATGGACGGGTGGACTTGGTTAGTCAGGTAACTCTCCATATCCACGCACTAAAAACGTTTGGAAATCATCTTCACTTGGAAGAGGAGTCTACCAGCGGCTGTGCCCTCACATATGTTAGGGGGAAAAAAGCGTTGGTTGAGGATACCTTAGCCCAATTTGTGGAAGTTATAGGGCCGAAATAGTTTCTTTTGGACTTTTAATACGTTGTCCCGTTTTCGCTGCGAGACAAGACTAGGTCTTCTTCTAAGGCTACAGACCCAATCCATTGTCAATGGTAAAGGTCAATTCCTTGGATTTTTCTTGTTTAGAGACTCTGATTATTATCAGATGTAGAGACCTATCAAGGATCGCATCCCGATCTTGGTATTGGCGGGTTGGGGATCTCACAAGCTATCACCTAAAGGAGGGAAACTCATTGTTCCGATTGCACCAAGCAAGGAGGAATGGAAAAGAAGCAATCAGCAGACCAATCCACAAAGAGAATCTTCTCCATCCCCTCGACAATCAAATGCTACACGTAGCATGTAAGGAGTCAGGCAAATTTGGATACCAAAAGCACAGCTTACGGATAAACTGTATCGGATCTGTGTGCCTAAAACTTCACCGAAGAAACAAAAGAAGGTTCCAAGGGTTCAAACACAGAATTGAGCATCTTCGAGCAAGGAACATAACATGAAAATGGTTCAGAAGGAAAAGAGCACTTATCTTCTCCACAACCCGCAAAACCAATCAAGCAATGGCGAGTTAAGTCTCAATAGACTCCACCACACCATGCAGCACCAAGCCAACCGAGCTACCAATGGAGAGAAAAAGCTCGACAACAGTCGAAAGTGCTACCAACAGCTCAAGCAATTAGAGTGCTAAAGCACCCTGATGGTACAATCAAGCAGAGAGCACAAAAGCTACAAGATTTTCTCTTTGGAAGACATCAGCAGCAAACCTCGAAATTGAAAACCCTTGAGTTAATTACTCAAGACCCAGCTCTTGCACATCATATTGGTTTGAATTGCATTGATCTTCATATCATGGTAGAGCCAATCATGGCTATGCATAGACACAATTGTTCAACCCATGCACACAGTCGTCCCGGAGTACGCCATCTAGGAGGGGTGGAAGGGCACTAAGTACTAAGTAATTAAGGGCAATGTTTGAAGAGGGAGGAAAAAGTTCTATGTTAATGTGTGATTTTTTGCAAAATTACCTTATAATGCCCTTTCAAGGAAAAATTCAATGATAATATCTTCTCGATGAGTGTAAATAGTGTATACACTATCAAAAAATCATCAGAAAAGGGATTTTCTTAATTATTGGATTTTTACTTTACTTTTTTAGATCATTTTGCTATTTTCTTTGATTTTTTCAAATAAACAGGTCAAAATTTATAATAAATAGCAGGGAAGCTCAGATGGAAAAATGGAAGACACGATAAAAGACAAGGCGAACAAGCACAAAAATTTTCAATGAAATCAGAAGATGGAAGCTTAACACTAGTTTGGCACCAAAAAGGACACTTTAGTGTCCTCTTTTTGCGAGTTTAAATAAAATGGTACATAAAATCTAGAACACATCTCAAGAAATGCTTTTGCAAACTTATAAAATGCTATTTAAAGTACTCATAAAAATTATAATCCCTCACTTTTGATCATAACCTCAATAGTAGCTACACTCATGAAAAGAACCTACACAAAACAGCATTCAATGTTTCATTAAAACTCGTACTCTAGCCTAAGAGAAAAATAAGTAGGATGCATGCAATAATCCGTGGTAACTACTTATATATGTGTTTGATATTTTTGCAATTGTCATGTGAGAAAAAAATCCTTCGTGATCAAATATGCAACGTTCACAAATTCAATTAACGATCACAAAAAACACTTAGAATATCTAAATTTATAATGTCTTATGATGCATACATACTAGATCTATGACTCCATTACATAAGGTGATAATTTTTAATGGTTATGCAAGCCACATTTGGTGATTTATGACGTATCCAAAAAATTGTGCATGTTGTAATTATGATTTTTTATTTATAAAAAAACAGCCTTAATATAAAGTTCACTTTTGGATTTTTTCATTCATCTCACTTATTTGTTTACAAATACCTCATATAGACACAATTGGGAGATTTATATACACAATTTCATTAGTTTTTCACAGCAATGTTTTTTTTGCAAGAAATTATGCACTACAATTTGTTAAAAATGAGCTTAAATTACAAGATGCCTATGAGTTTGAACCCTTGAAAAATGCTTAGTTGATGGGTATTGACCTATAGATACATTTTAAACCTTAGGTTTTGTCCCATAACCTCATCATGTTAATGAAAGAGGCCTTGAAAGACCAAAATTTTTCTCTTTGTAAGCATTTTCAAGATTTTGATCTTTTAAGTATAACAATAATATAGTCCCATAACTAAGTTATGAAGCTCAATTTCTTGCTATAATAAGTTTTTTCCTATCCGTACACCTTGAAATCTATGCAAAATGTTATTTTGATGAGAAGTTATATTCAATTTATGAAAAAAAATTTGTTGAAATTGCAGTAAATTTCTATGATTTTTTCATCTTAAAACTTATCATTATAATCTTAATTTGGTATTAACTTTGGCAAAAGTAAATTTGGCTATGTTCTTCACCTCCTAGTTGACCTAAGATATGAACGTAACCTATGAATTTTTTTTCTAGATTCACCAAATAATTATTTTATTCCTGTCAAAAAGACTATTAAGGCACATCAAATGGCAACTCTCTTCATATCTCATATTTTCAAGCACCATGGATTACCCACATCCATCATGTCAGATAGAGATCCTAGAATGACCAATAATTTCTGGAAAGGTCTCTTTGAAAATCTAGGAACAAGATTGAATTTCTCTTCAGCCTATCACCCGCAAACGGATGGCCAAAGTGAGATATCCAATCTTACGATACTCGATCTACTCAAGACTTATGTTATCAAAGTAGATCAATGCTCACAATGGGAAAAGTACCTACCTCTTGTAGAGTATGCCTATAATAATACCGTACATACTTCTACGGGAAAAGCACCTTTTGAGATCATTGAGGGAAGACAAGTTGCTAGAAAAATAGGACACTTTAGTATCTCAGGACATTTGAGTGTCCGATTACAGAACTAGTGTTCAATTAGGCGGCCAAGCCTACTTTTGCAAAATTCTTGCAGAATGAGCTACAAAAATCTGATCAGGGAAATTTTTGAGTCTAACATAGATTTCACGGCTTAGTAGGACTAACGGGGAAATCTGGGGAAATTTGGTTCGGGAAGTCCAAGTATAGATATCCATGGTAGGCTAAAACCACCTCAATTCCACTTGGAGCCTTTGCAGAGAGAGATTTTGGCCTCTTTCGCGCCTCGGGGCGTTCACTATGTGTAAAACTACCATATCACGTCCGTTCAAGACATGTTTGTAAAACCCCTTACCTGTGAATTTGGTTAAGAATATAATGTACCGTTGTCTTTTAAAATCTGTAAGTTTTTTTCAAATTTGAGAAAAATAATGCCCTTCTGTATATATATTTATGTAAGTTTCAAGAACTTTAAATACCCTTCTATTGAACTCACGTGATAGGTTACATTTTTATAAGGTGACCTCCCCGGGTTTCGCACGACATTTCCGGAGCCCACAGTTGACCATTTTCAGCGCCGTCTCACACGAGATATGAGGGGTAAGTTCTTTACTCGACAATGATCCATTTTTTACGGCCGATAGCTAGACTAAAGCCTTAGAAAAAAACCTAGAAACCGAGCAATGCACAAAGACCTATGACCTAAAACTGACCATAGCGGCCTGCCACCTTGACCAAATTGGATGTGATTTGAACCATAGCATGCCCTAACATAATAGAGCCTTTCTATACCATCAGATGACCATTCGGCTGGGGTCAAGGGGGTCCCCAGTAGAAAAGTTAGGTTTTTGACAAATGCCAGAATTCCGACTAGACTCCACAGATAGCTTGCTAATGAGGTCCATATACAATGTATATGATTGGTTTGGTGAAATCCATCAAGCAAAGCCCTCGAAAAGCAAAAAACGGCTCAAAGGTTACAAAGCGTCAAATTCAACATACGAGGCCAAACTAACTCCAAATGAGCCAGAATTCGACAGGTTGCTTCATGAATATGTTACGGACAAGTCCAAAGCCTCAAACCAACCCAACACACAGAGTAGTCGCAAAAAATGATGATTTCAGAGTCGACAACGCACAAAATGATGCGGGCATAACCAAACTTGACCAAATTCAATTTAGGACTTGTATTAGGTGTATGAAACATGTCTAGGTCAAAAGTTGTGGGTTTTGCAAAGTTTTTGTCACTGAAGTTAATAATCGCAATTATTTACTTTTGCATCAGTTTTGCTTGGGAATTGTCAAATCATCTCACTTATCATATGTACACACTTATTACATGCCAAAAATCAAGTATGAGTCAAAATGACCACCCATTACTTGTAAAATTGCCAAAAAACACAAAGAAGTCCTTGCAAGCCAAAATTTGGGTTATGAACAACTTTTCTTGATGCAAATCACCTTATATCTCATACCCAAGGTCTATACCATGCCTAGAACCAGTTTGTACCAAAAAGTGTCAATTTTGGAAGAAAAGTTAATAATCGCGATTATTTACTTTTTGGTTAAAATTGGGAAATTTTGATATTTTGCCATCATACATCCAAAGTACATATTGTGATAAGTCCACTAGCCAATTTTGAATCAATTTGGAGTTCAAAATCTCAAATTTCCTTTATAACTACTGTTTCAGAGACCTAAAGCTAAATACTGGTACCATTTCCACCATGTGCATCCAAATGAGCCCAAAATTCACTCAGAGCATGTATTTGATATATACTTCAAGCCTATAAAGCCAAGTTTGCAAAAAGTTGGAAATTTTCCTCAGCTGTAAATAATTGCGATTATTTACTTTGGTTGCAAATTTTTGTTTTGACCATACAATTTTGTTCCTTGCATGATTTTATGCATCTTTGCTTATTCAAAAATTGATTTGAAGCAATTTGGACCAAATTGTCAGCATTTCAGTTTAAAAGGACATTCCAGAGAAAAATCCAATAAATCTGCTAACTTTGGCCCTCTATTCACTGAAGGAGCAATGCAAGCAGTGGAGAGGGCCAAGAAGAAGCTAAACCAGAAAGAGAAACTACAAGAACTGCTTGCGTATCGATTGGACCCCGAGTCAGTCAAAGCGGCAAAGGCATCCTACCTTTCTAGAGAACAGCTAGAAGAGCACCACACTACGGTCTTCACTGGCAGGTTCAAGAGTGAAGAAGGGCATCAAGTGGAGTTGCAACTCCTGCCTAAAGAGGTCAATGATGTAGCTGCCAAGCCAGAAACCAAAGAGGCTAACCGCAGGTTGGGGCTCATGCATTTCTACGAATAAGAGCCTTATTGAGTGGACTTTTAGAAAGCTTACAAGCTTCTATCCACCATCAAAGAGGACGGAACTGCACAAATATCCGACACACAAGGGAACAAGGTCGAGGTAGTAATCACAAAAGAGATAGTGGCAAAGGCACTCAGATTGCCCACGGAAGGAATGACCATGCCGGCAAGAGATAAGAAAACCATAGGCACATTTACCAAGGAGACAATTGCAGCTACATTCGCCGATCTTATCCACAAACATGTGGAAGAGCCAGCCTGTTTGTACAATCAACACTTTCATTTTCTGGCAAAAAGGCCACCAAGGTACACTACACCAAATCACGCCGTGCCCACCACCTTCACTCAGGTTCTTAAGTCAACAACAAGGCAGCCTGTGGACCACGTGCAGTATGTCTAGACAACCTTGAAGGGCACCAAGAAGGAAGGAAAAATCACATACTTGGGCATGCCAAAGGTGTTGACTAGAATAGCGTATCATGCCATTGGCATGGCCGACAACCTACCACCTGCCCTTGATCAGAAAACATGGATTTTGGTAGCACAACCCTCTCCACGAGCTACAAGGTCAAGTAAAAGGTCACAGAAATCAGATAATGAGTCAGCTGACAGCTCACCAGAACGGCACATCAGCAAGAGCTCTGACAACGAAGAAAAGAGAGCTCGGAGGGAAGAGATGAAGAGGAAAGCTATGGCTGCACACCAAGAGGAGCCAACTCAAAAACAAGCGCGGTTTGAAAGAGAAAAGAAGGCTTACTAGCACAAGGGAAGGACCCAGAAAAGTGGGTACCCACAAGACTGAAAGGACCTCGAATAAAGCATCATACCAGAAAAGAGGCAGATGATCCAACATAAAAGAATGTACCAAGAGGCCGAAGCCCTAAAGCTGAAAGAGGCAGAAGAAGCTACAAAGAAAGCTAAGGAAATGGCTACACAAGAGCAAAGCCCTAGATCTCCCCGACCCTCCTCACCGCCTCCGGAACAACAAGACCATCCCATGCCTAGCCCACCACCATCACCAGGAAGCAAAGGTACCAATGAAGAAGCAGAGACTGAAAAAGAGAAAGATTCTAAGTCCACCCAACGAACAGAATCTACACACGAAGCTGAACACCCCGACGGACAAAAGGCAAAAGAAGTCAAGCCAGAACCGGAGCAGGCAATAGAAGAGACTCAAAAGCCGGAAGAAAAAAAGACAGGTCAATCGGAACAAGAAACTGATAAAGAAGCCGATACAGAAAAAGAGCGCACCACTACACATGAGACGGAGCCTGAGCTGAAGACACAGCAAAGGTTGAGACCACACCATCTACTTCTACTTAGCCAGAAACTGCCGAGACATCAAAGCCTCAGGATGTCCAAGAAGAAGACTGACCATCTACCTCAACACAAGAACCACCAGCAATTACGATGCAACAAGAAAGAACACACGAGGCTGCAGGCACATCCCAGCTGGCACGACATGAGGAGTGGTAGACAAACGATGAAGTTATAATACAGGTCAATGAATATGCATGCCAGATGTAGGAAATGACGGAGAGACTCCGTTCAGCAGCTTTGAATCGCAACACAAAGGCCAAAGAACTGGAAATGGTGATCGACGCTCTTCAAGGAGAGCTAGAAGACAGGATGATTATCATCACTGATCTCCAAAGGCAAGTGCAATAGCTAAAGGCAGAAGCGGAACAACATCAGATGGCGAGAGATAAACAACAAAAAGAAATGGAGGAGCTAGGTGATCTCCTCACCAAATTATCTGATGCTTGCAAGGTAAAAGACGAGCAGCTGACAAAAGTCACGAATGAACTTCTTACGACCTCTCTTTCAGCTCAGAAAATTAAAGTGAAGTTAGATGTTGCAAATGCTTCCCTGCAATATTTTGAATTATTTTGCACAGAGAATCAATGATCATGCCATTTTCTTACGGCAAATCAGAGAAAACCCAACCATGGCCTCGATCAAGGGAACTGATGAAGTGTACAAGGCACTTGAAAAGAAAAACAAGGACTTAGAATTGGAATTAAAGCTTGAACAATCATAGCACAGAGACCTGGCACTGATGCGGGTTCAAAGAGAGAAGGAGCTCCTAAAGGAGATAACAGAACTCAAGCCTTAGAGATAGAGAGCCAGACACGCAGGAGGAGGCAGGCACTTCAGAGCCACCACAAATAGACATTATCTCGGTCTCGTTTTCTGAGTTTGAGACACAGTCCACAGCAGAGCTGAGTGGTGATGAAGATTTTCAGATTTACATCACAGATGCAGATACAGTGCCAATGGTCCAGCTGTTAAAAGCTGAAGAAGACGCACTGAAGGAGAAGATCACCTTAGAGGTGGATGAGCATTGGAAGGCCGCTATGGATTGAGAGTTGAGAGTTTTGCACTCTGTCAATGTCACTCAACTCACTCCCAATCATATCAACACTCAATGGCACCAACAATCCCTACCGTACCCTCTCATCAAAGTAGAATTATTACAGGTAAAAGAAAGGTTGTACAAGGATATGCAAGAAGATGGCACAGATAAAGACCACCCAAAGTGGAGGTTAAGCTGGCTGAACAAGAATCTGAGATACCTGATTCTGTTCACAAGAGCACCTGCAGTCCTACAAAGAGATCCAACATTCTGTCCTGTACCCAGAGTAAGGACATGGCAAGCGCATGAAGCACTACAAAAGAAGAGGCCCACTTGGCTCAACTTCCCCGGCTGCCAGCTCCAAAGAGAGGCCAAGCAACAGAGGAATACATGGTGAAAACCCTAACGAGTGCCATGTCATTCTTCAAGAGTCTACCAGATCTCTCCTGTGCAATGTTATATAAGATGTGCAGGATCACATGCATACAAGTTTTCAATGAGCCTGAGCAGACAAGTGCTCCATGGCTCTCATTCTTGGAAGGAAACAAAGGTTTATGCTACGATCTGAGTGGACAACCTTCAGAAGAAATCCTTTACGGATTCCTCGAATAATGTTCTAGCCTTTGAAGAGGCATTCTACACTCGATTCTTCACCTGGAGAACGAAGATATTTGCACTGGTGATAAGCAACCTAACATCCAAGTTTATAGGCTACTCAGCGGTGGAACTAAAGAATCAAGTCACCATGCAATTTTGCAAGTGCCCGACAAAGAACGAAGAATCAACTACCAAAAGGCACTGGAAGCACTTAAAGACCGCCTCGCCCGCCGTCAACCCGAAGACTACTTCAGCCCATAAAGTTGTGTCAAGGGACGACACAGGCGAGGAGGGGGGGAATGTTAGTAGCAAGATAACGCGGACACCATTTTTGCACCATTTTTTGAAGTTCTCCTTGTAAAACATTTATTATTTTAATAAATCAGGAATATTATAACTCCTATTTTCTTGAATAAACCTTGTAATTAATGAGCCGGGGCTACAAGTTTCTAGATTGTATCAGCCAGTCATTTCCTAGCTTTGGTAGAAGTCTAGATTATTAGTTTTGACCACCCAAAAACCTTGGCTAAGGTATAAAAGCCAATTTTTGTAAGTTTTTTATAAGTTTTTGGATAGGAAATACACAGCGTGAGCTAACGACGCTCACTTCTCTCCTTCTCGCGCTTCCTACTCCCTCTTCGGTTGTCACATTGAGAATGCATTTTTTGCATTGCAATCGCAGGTAAGAGCCCTACGCATTGACGTAAGCCATTCAATGTATTTCGTAGCTTTTGGAGTCGCCGACTCACGGCCTAATTTCATCATAACTAGGAATTTACACTTTTAAATCGAAAACTAAGCATAGGCGGGGTATTGGGGCATCATTGCTAAGCATTTAGATGCATTCTGGGTCGAAAACGACTAGGTCAAAAATCCACTGCTGTTAATAATCGCGATTTTGAAACTTGACCTAAAGTGGGATTTGAGACCATAGGCATGTGTGCTTAGGTCTTGTAAACTTTTCCTAGAAGTTCCGTTATGTTTGGATGTCATTTGATGCTGTAACGGATGTGATTTGCTTACCGATGAGCGATTGGATTTTGGTGATTTCAGTCACTTGAGTGTAGCTTGAGTTAGATGCGAGTTGTTAGTTTTTTTTCAAGAGATTGACAACCTCTTGTAGTCTCTATGCACTAGTCGAGTCAGCTTCATCCCATGGTTTGACAAATTAATCGTGGTTCTCGCTAATAATGCAATAAGATAGGATGGTGAGGTTAGACATGCGTCCCACACTATATGAAGCAAAGCTTGATTTTTTGCCACATCAAATCGTACACTTGCATCTGAAATACGCACCCTTAGGGCATAAACATAGTCCTCGCAAAATTCAGTACAAAATGTGTCCCAAAGAGCAGCCGGATGTAGTGGCTCACAAAACACTAATATGATTGCAAAGAGTTGTCTCAACTGCATTCCATTTTGACAAAAAGATGCCTCTTGGAGGCAAAGTGACCATTCTTTATCGTCTTGCAATAATCCTCTAGCTATACATGCCTCCTTATATGTATGAAAAATGTGACCATCATACATACGCAAGTCTTCAAAAGATTTACATCCTTTGCAAAATTGAGTAGCATTCGTAGGTAAACCTCACCAGCAACTGGGACAATATTATACATTTTTCCAATCGAAATACCATGTTGTCATGGAGACCATGCCTTTTGACTTTTGTTCCATACCCAACCACTTGGAAAGTCATTATATGTGAGGCTATTTGCTTCTAGATAGTTTTGATTTGCAACAAACCATTTTGTCAAGGTAGTTTTTTTATTTTTCTCGTTATCCAGTAAATCTGATACATCATCACCATCTTGAAATGTAACCATATTCTGCAATGGAAGGTGTACTTGCAATCATTGAAAAGCTGGTTTTTCACTATGCATGTCAAAGTCAAATATTCTCCACATAGCCTCGGATGCAGAAACATAATGTACATTGAGATAACTCTTGATCTCATCAATAGGCCCTTCAAAATCTTGAAGAACAATAGTGGCTCTATCATGTCCCTTGTAGACATACTTATAAAGATATTTAACGGCAGTGACAGTTGAGCAGATCTCGACATTAATATGGGCTTTGTATCTTAGTGATAATAGAGGGCTATAAGGAATAACCCAAAGATTATCTAAATTGTAATTTTTAGAGGGAACAAACATGTCTCCTATACACAGGATATCCACTTTCATTTACAAACGTAGACGCAGAGAATGTTAGTGGAAACTTGAATCTACACTTTCCATCAACCATACGTGGAGAACTTGAGTTCAAAGGACCACATGGACCATGAACATTACAACGGCTAACCACATCAAATAATTCTAGAACATTAGGAAAACTTTGAGCTCTCCATGGGCCTCTTTGATTAGGGAGGAATTAAAACGTAGACAATGAGAAGAGGGCTGGGATATCACCTAGTACCTAGGGAGATGTAGGTGTGTCATGGGTTTTCCCCTCCCTCTAGTGGTATTTTCAAGTCAAAATCACAAAATTGAAAGGTAGGGCATGGTTTTCTATGAATGAAGGAGGTTTTCTCTTTCCCAAAAGTAAACCAGCATTTGCCTCCTCATAAAAGCCAGGACTCGCAATTGAGGACTAAAAGACTATTTCCTTAAATGAGAAAAATGGGAGTGGGGCTTTTTTAATCAAGACAAGCATATATGCTTAAGGTTTATTTCAAACCCAGCAAATCACAAAAGAGCACATACTGCCTCTAACTACTAAAGTGTATCTCCAAGCGACGCACTCGCTTGATGGCCTATATGGCGGGGCCGTTTCCTGGTTGTAATAGCCGCGTATGCGCTAGACACTTAAAGGCCGCCTCAAAGGCGTTAGCTCTCGCTGTCAACCATGCCCAATGCTTGCTCGACAGCTGGCCAGCACTTCAGCATGGCATTCGTTGGTGCGAGGGCTTGGGCAGGCTCTTAATTTGGACGCTTGCAGCCATAGTCTTGGCAGGAGGCATGCACCTACAACGTGCCAGCGTAGCTGCTTTGACTACTTCCCAAGCATCCATGATGACATGCTGAACCAGAATTTTTAATGGCTTTTTAAGCTTAAAAGATGAAACTCAAAATACCTTGGCCAATTGTGTGCCTCAAAGCAGCAAGAAAAAATAAGAAATTAGACTACCCTATATTTTATTTCCACGTTTGAGATTCAATTTGGATTTTTGTGCAAATGGATTCATTTAAGAGTTCCAAAACCACCCCCACCCTACTAGTGGTATCTCACGTCTCCTATACTACAGACATTTTAGGACTTAATCCCTAAAACTTAGGGATCCTTACAAGGCCCAAGAAGAGCTCAAAGTTTTCCTAATGAACACATTCTTATCAGGGAGCTCTGCACAAACCAACTTGTCATAGTGGAATGTATCTGTGGACATATATTCGGATGCAAGTATCAACAGTCTATGAGCATGAGGAAGACCTCATTTTTAAAACTCTATCACTAAAACATGTCCAATCACCTCACCAAATACGACTTGCTTGATAAATAAATGCATCAAATCTTGGAGCTTCTGATAAAACACACGTGCAGTCACATCAGGACGATCGACGACACTTTGTCCAGGTTGTAAGGCATTATCTATTTCCTTCCATCGTGGATTACATGTGAATGTGATGAAGAGATCGGGTTTACCCCTACTACAAACAATTTCCATTGCATCTTGGAATAGTTGGCACATATATCTTGGACCTCCAACAAATGATGAAGGCAGAACAATTCTACGCCTAGAATTTTGACCTTTGGTCCTCTCTAAGCCATCTCTTGCCTCAACCATGTAAACCAATCCTTGGTACATTTCAGCACAAAGTGTCCTTTGGTTATTTTGCATCCACAATAGTCATTACTCCTCTATAGTACTATAAGCATCCACGACATATTGTTGTAGTAGCCTACCCCTTCGAAGAAGACACTCCACTGTATCATCTCTTATTTGTAAGCGAAAGCCATTATATTTCTTTTGACTCAAATTTTTCCATTACTAGTATGCAGATAAAGATGCCACCCATCCTCTCCAGTTTAAAATAATAAAACATACAATAAGGACATGTAAGCTCGATGCATGTTGGAGATTCTTTTCAAGCCCCCATGTTGAAAATTTAGTACAATGTCGCGGTGGCCAATATTTCTATCATCCCCTTACCCAGGCATAATTGCAGCAACTTCTGAACCCCTTGGAGCGAGATATTGCCAACCATCACAATGATGCTCCGCAATAACCATCCTAATATTGGGTACAATGATCTCCAAACAAAGAAGCAGTAGATCGTAGAGCATTCGTATAGGGATTTACTCTATGCATCATCAATTGCAAGCACTCTAGAATACTACGATCTAAATTTGAAACATGATGCAATCCGTTGCTCAACTCATGTTCGATATTGAAAAAATATTATTGTGAAAAGCGTGGAACTTCATTTTGTGCTTCTGCTGGCGCTAAAGAACCAATGCTATGATACACGGATCCATGTACCTTAAAAGTGTATACACCTCTTCCACCATAATTAATAGTCTCATCGACATGGGCACCAAGAGACACAAATACCAATGCATTATTATATTTTGCAAGGACTATCTACTTCTTGAAGTGTTTGAACTCATCAAATCTTTCAATTCATTTGGTGGCTCATTCAAAGGAAGTAATCTAACTCTTCCATCAGAGCAAAATATTTACTCACAAATGTTTGGATGGTCTTTCCTTCAGCCTTCCAGGCCTTTGCTCTGCATTTGGAGCAAACAAAATCTAGGCTTCCTAAGTCGTGCAGCACACACTTTTTGGATAGAATAGGTGCCATCGACTTGTGATGTAAAAGGAGAGAAGTTGGGTATTCAAAGCGGATGGACAAACAACACTTTGCTACTTTAGTATAGTTTCCCTCTTCAAGGATAACAATAGGCTCTGTAGTCTCTTGATTACATCGCAATGCTATATTCTCAGTCGTACCAACATCCATGGCTTCAAAGTTTTCTTCATGTACATCAAGCATGGCAAAGTCTCTCATTGCACTCCAGTATAGTTCCAATGGTATTTTGTAGTGAATGCCTTGTTCTCTCTCGTGCTATTTGGCATCTCACCTTTCGCGATTCATCACATAGTCAGGTTCGTCGTGCATGACCAGGTGATAATATACGTGGTCCTGATACCATCTATCAAATCACGTGCAAGTAGATATCTCATATAAGCTACTTTGTATAGTTTTAATTAAAATTAATTTTGACTCCATTTTGCATAATAAAAAATCAATATAAACAAAATCAAACTCTCTCCTCTGAACTAAATACAATAAAAAAAAACAGTTCGATGAAGATACAACATAGCATTACATATTTCTTCCATTATGAAGATTAGGTCGTTGAGCAACTTGGCGTTGCTTTGGTCGAACCAATCCAGCTAAAGCACTTAATTTATTTGTAGTAGCTCGTATATCAGAAATTCTTGAACCTTGAACCTTTGTCAACACACCCAACTTGTTGACAATACTCCTCAATCCTGGCACAATGTGTCGCAGGGTATTGTTTTGATTTCTTTCTTTTGATTCGTGTTGACTCCTTGAAACCTCTTTTCGAAGATTCTTAATAGATTCCAATATCATCTTTTGAGAATCTTCAACTTGAGAGAGTTTCTCTCTCAAATATGCCTCACTCTCTAATCTCTGCAAGTTTGTTGTTTTTGCCTCTTCTCGCAATTTCCATAGTATCCCACTTTCAATCTCCAATGCAGAGCTTAATGTTTCAACCACATCAGAGACATTGGTTTGCATCGTCTAGATCCTTTTGTAGTAGGCTTTGATCTCTAGCAGAGTTTCAATAATAGGATTTTCAAAATTGCTCCCAACATTTCGAGCTGCTCTCTTTGCCGCACACATATTGCAAATAGGAAGAGATGACAATATCCCCTCTTCATTAGCTGATGGACTTGTAGCTGTATGAGAAGATATCAAGCCATTGGTTGCAATAGAGAGAGGAATGACATGACTAATCTCCATTCTACTCTACACAAAAAACTACAGTGGTTGTAAAGAGAAATGTGACAACCAAAGAGAAAGGTTTGAATGCTTGTAGATAAAAAATAATTCTCTCAAAATTTCATTTTTTAAGTGGCCGCAAATTAAGAAACAAAGAAAATACATAATCTCTATCTAGTTTTGAGAAATAACAAAGGATCGCATGAGAAGTGGCAAACAAACCCATGAATAAAAGTTTTGCTTAATAAATGTTCAACCCCATCTACATTTGAAAATGGAAAAAGAGCGTTTAGTGCTAGGACGCTTGAAAGCAGGCTCCTTGGGATTCTCTATCCTATCAGGTCCAACAACGCTCTTTAAAGCATTAATTTTGCTATAAGCTTCATAGATAGAACAACAACCTAACTGAGAATCAAGGTAGAGTGCATCTGAGTACCCCAGCTTTACTCGTATTTGCAATAGGCGTAGGTTGCGGAACCATTGACTGGGATTATTTTGGATTCTGACAAACAACTGGTGAAAGGGCACCCCATCTCGAGTCATGCAAGTGCGATCATAGGTTCTCCAAGCTTCTTCTACAGTAACAGCCGGAAAGAAACCTCGAGCAATTCTTTGAAAGAAGTCAGCTTTCTTTTCCGAAGAGTAATGAATCATTATGTGATCCAATACTATCTCCATTGCTTCCAATCCATGACCAAAACATTCAGCAGATACCCTAGGTGCCATAAGGTTCCTAATGGAAAAAATGGGATAAAATAAGAGACAATGTAAGTGTAATTACTCCAGGACTTTGTCCACAAAACTTGACATTACAATACGTCTCTTCAGATAAGTGCTCAAAGCATTAGAGATTTCTAGCTCTCTCTCTCTCTCTCTCTCTCTCTCTCTCTCTCTCTCTCTCTTCATTTTCCATATTTCACTAAGCATGTTGAAGAGTGGCCTTTGAACATTGTAGGGCTCAAAAGCAACATAGGATCTCTCAATCACACATGCTCTTCTCTCTATCTAACCCTTTCTGAAATCTATCTCCAGGTTTTATGAGTTCTCTATCCATTTGGTCACCTCTTAGTGATCAAACTGTGGTTTTTTTTTATAACTATAATGCATGTGTCTTTGGTAATTGCATCTGTAGAGATGTTGGGAGATTGTTGGCCCACTTTAGAGTAATAGGTTGAAATCAACTCTCAAAATAGATATGCAAGGTCTCTTGGGACTATTTCTATGGTGCTAACATCATGTTCTTGTGAGCTTGAGACTTTCTTCATGAGGTAAAAGTTATCAAACCCAATACAACATTTAGATTTTTTGGATTGCTCCACGGGTTTTAAGTTCAACCCCAAGTGGCAGGATGTATAGAACACCCAGGTGTGGTAGCTTATTGTCAAGAATAGGAGCTTGATTATTTCAATGCACTCTTGAATATCCATAGCTAAATTGCACTGCCCTACCACTAGATAGTTCTTTCAATTCAATACTACCATAGACAGGATGCTCAAAATATCCTCCCATCTTAGGTTCCTTAAATATTTACCCAATTGTAGTACATTGTACAGCTATTTTGAATATTCAAGTACCCTCCTGAAGAAAATATTGAGTTCAAGGCCCATTCAATAGATACTGAAGGCCTCTTGATTTAATACCATGCTCTCTTGGGATTTCCTTTTGAGTATTATGCCTTGAGTGCTACTCAAAGATATCAAAGTTCTGCTAGGATTGCTTTACGCATTTACAGCAGGCTCAAGATCTTTAAAAACCATTTCTATGACATTAAATCTATGCCTATGTATGTTAGTTTATATACACGTTTTAGAGTTTAAGTGCGCAAGGATTCAAACACCCTAAGTGAACTTGTAAGTTTTTCTCTCATAGGCATTGTCATATAATGTTTTATTTTAATTCATCTCTCTCTCTCTCTCTCTCTCTCTCTCTCTCTCTCTCTCTCTCAAGCTACATGCGGTCTTGTTTCTTTGTGGAGTTTTTTGGATGTATCCTGGTAGCCTCACTGTGTACAATGTGTGGGTGTTCATCTCCCTCTTTGTACCTATATTTATGGTCACATGGATCTACTCTTTTGAGCACACCACCATAACATTTCATTCATTGTCATCTTTATGTCTGTGTGTGTATCTTTATGAAATCTTTTTAAATTAGGTTAATTTACCATAGCAGTTCATGTCATTGTTATGTGTGTGTGTGTGTGTGTGTGTATCTTTATGGTCACAAGGATCTACTCTTTTGAGAAAATCATCATAACATTTCATTTCATTGTCATCTCCCTCTCTATACCTATCTTTATGGTCACATGGATCTACTTTTTTGAGCACACCACCATAACATTTCATTCATTGTCACCTTTAAATGTGTGTGTGTATCTTTATGAAATCTTTTTATATTAGGTTAATTTACCATAGCAGTTCATGTCGTTGTTATCTCTATGTGTGTGTGTGTATCTTTATGATCACATGGATCTACTCTTTTGAGCAAATCATCATAACATTTCATTTCATTGTCATCTCCCTCTCTATACCTATCTTTATGGTCACATGGATCTACTCTTTTGAGCACACCACCATAACATTTCATTCATTGTCACCTTTAAATGTGTGTGTGTATCTTCATGAAATCTTTTTGTCTTAGGTTAGTTTACCATAGCAGTTCATGTCATGTTATCTGTGTGTGTGTGTGTGTGTGTGTCTTTATGATCACATGGATCTACTCTTTTGAGCACATCACCATTACATTTCATTTCAATATTTTCATCTTTGTGTGTGTGTGTGTTTCTTTATGAAATCTGTTTGAAGTAGGGCTAATTTACCATAGCCTCTCTCTCTCTCTCTCTCTCTCTCTCTCTCTCTCTCTCTCTCTCTCTCTACCCCCCCTTTTTTTCCTTTTTTTTGGTATTTTTCTTCTTTCTATGTGTGTGTAAGTGTATCTTTAAAACTGAATATTCTTCTTTCTATGTGTGTGTGTATCTTTACGAATAGCAGTTCATGTCATTGCCATTTCTCTCTCTCTCTCTCTCTCTCTCTCTCTCTCTCTCTCTCTCTCTCTCTCTCTCTTACAGGTTATTTTGGCAGTAGGAAGACATTACAATAACATTTCATCACCCTCTCTCTTAGGTCTACTCTCTCTCTCTCTACCCCCTTTTTTTTCCTATTGTTTTTTGTCTTTTATTTCTTTCTATGTGTGTGTGAGTGTATCTTTAAATTTAATTTAAGAGAATGAATAAATTGAAAAATCTTCTTTCTATGTGTGTGTGTGAACATTTCTCTTTCAGGTCTACTCTCTCTCTCTCTCTCTCTCTCTCTCTCTCTCTCTCTCTCTCTCTCTCTCTCTCTCTCTCTCTCTCTACCCCCTTGTTTTTTCATTGTTTTTTGTCTTTTTTTTCTTTCTATGTGTGTGTGGATCTTTAAATAATTGAATGAAAACAATAATCAAATAAACAAATTAAATTAAATAATTGAAATTAAAATAAATGAAATGAATCTAGATCTAAAATAAAAAATCAAACATAATTTTTTTTAAAATTACCTGGTTGAGCTGCTTCACACACACCGTCGACTATTGCCACCCCACTTGACTTGGCTTGCGCACTTGCTTCCTACGATAAGAAAAAGAATGTTAAGTGTAGATTGTTGATAGACCATGCCATTGAACAAAAAAACATTTCATAACTCACCTTGCTTCACAAACACCTCAATAACGGTCGACGCACTCACTTCGATTTGCGTGCGAATGCAGCTGCCTAGAATAACATAACATTTCATTTCATGGTATCTCTCTCTCTCTCTCTCTCTCTCTCAGAAGATGTTTATAAATTTTCATTTCTCTCTCTCTCTCTCTCTCTCTCTCTCTCTCTCACACACACACACACACACACAGAAGATGTTAATTCATTTCATTCTCTCTCAATCTCTCATAGCAAAAGTAGCAAGCACCACTACAGAGAAAGAGAAGAAGCAGAAGAAGACGTTAGTATAACATTTCATTTCTTTCATTCTCTCTCTTAGAGGAGGTTAGTATAACATTTCATTTCTTTCATTCTCTGTCTCTCTGAAGACGCTAGTCTAACATTTAATTTCTTTCATTCTCTCTCTCTGTAAAATGTGCAGAAGAGCGTGCAACACACACACACACACACGTGTTCTGCACGAAGTTGCTACAACCTCTCTCTCTCTCTCTCTCTCTCTCTCTCTCTCTCTCTCTCTCTCTCACACACACACACACACACACACACACGCACACACATGTGCGTGCTAGATATGCTTCTAGCCTGCCCTGCAAGCTGGTGGTTGCCATGAACGGTACGCCGTCATTCCTCTCTCGGTAGAACGTGGGCGTGCAACACACACACACACAAACACACACACGCGCTTGATGAGAGAGACACACACGCGCCCACGTCAGTCTGCACACAAACGGCCTCCACATACATTGAATACAACCTCCACACAAATGGCCAGCTCAAAGTCTGCACACATACAGTGAATATAGCCTCCACACATGCATAATCTAGGAGCTGCAGGCCAAGCAGTTGATGTCGCTACAGAGAGAAAGAGAGAGAGCATGCAGTCGAGTCGCTACAGAGAGAAAGAGAGAGAGCGTGTAGTTGACGTCGCTACAGAGAGCGTGCAGCACGGGTAAGTGCCTGAGAAGACGATGGTGATGGCGATAGCTCACCTGGGAAGATGCCTGCTCGTAGCTCTCTCTCTCTCTCTCTCTCTCTCTCTCTCTCTCTCTCTCTCTCTCTCTCTCTCAGCACGTCGTGGATTGACTCTCTTCTCATGTATGTATAAATGGCTAGCTCAAAGCCTCAAAGTCCCTAGGCAGTTGGGCTAGCCCATATTCCTTGGCAGTGCATCAGTAAATCTTGCCAGCAAGTTGCAAATGCATAGCCGCCCGCACCTTGCTTTCATTCAAAGACTTGCTGCAACGTACAGCTCTTTTTTTTTAACTTTTTAGTTACATTTTCTACGTCCTTTTCTACTTTCTTGTATATGTCGACACGTGGCAGAGTTCCTTTGCCGCTATAGTATGGTAGTTAGATAGAAGCAACTTAAAAATTTCAAGGAAGGAGAGACCTTCTATGTGTCACATTTTGTTTCATTTGAAAAAGAACCTCTAAACAAACATTTAATTGAAAATGTAAAAGTGAAGGGCAAGTACTAGGATGGGAGAAAATGAAAAGACTTATGAGGGGGTCTTGGATGTGGAAAGTCAAAAAGACCTTAGTACTCTACCTAAATTTATAATACTTGAGCTTATAGTTTTTGGGAGGCCCTTTCACTCAACCCCCAATTTCAAGGCTAACCACTAACTACTTTCATTTTTGAAAATCATTTGAAGGGTGGATTTCGTTTACATTTTGAAGGCCATAAAGAAATTTTCTCCATGTGTTGTTCAATAAACCTTCTTTCGGAGGTTTGCATGGACCTTCTATGTTGTAAATGATCTTTGATTTCGATGCTCAAAGTTCAAAAGCTAAATGTATGTATTCGTGTGTGTGTGTGTGTGTGTGTGTGTGTGAGAGAGAGAGAGAGAGAGAGAGAGACCCATTCTCTTGATGTGTGTGAACATAAGAGACAAAGTCAACGTGCCATTCTCCGAGGTGTTGGCGCATTGCATGAAGGCTTTTCACATTTGCATTGCATCAATGAAATACATTGAGCTCGATAATTCAACAATGGGAGAAACAATTTTTTATGGATATCCTGCACACAGTATGTGTGTGTGTGTGTGTGTGTGTGTGTGTGTGTGTGTGAGAGAGAGAGAGAGAGAGAGAGAGAGAGAGAGAGAGAATGCATTTGTAAGTAAGTAAGAGAAAGAGCACCATTCACTACAACCTGTGTGAGTGAGAGAGTGTGTGTGTGTGTGAGAGAGAGAGAGCTCTCACACCGGCACTAGAGACAGAGGGAGAGAGGGCTCTTACACCGGCACTAGAGAGAGAGGGAAGGGAGAATAAGCATGGGGTTTACAATCAGCAATCGACAAAGCAATAATCAATAAAATCCACAATCGAGAATCAAAAATTAAAAAATCGACATCGACTTCGGCATGTACAAAATTGAGAATTGACAAAATTGAGAGTTGACGCAATTTGGAAAGTTCAATCCGACAAATCCAAGACAGAAGATGTGCAAGCCCAATGTAGGAGCAAAAGTGGATGATGGGAGGGAACTCCGACAATTCTAGGCTATTTTTTAAGGTTTTTACGCTAGATTTTCTTGAGCTTTGTTACTGCTCTCGCCTTTGGGTTTACTTGGAATTCAAAGGTGAATCTCAAAATTTGTAAGTGGGATTGCACTAAATCTAGGTTTTCTCGAGTGTTTTGAGGCGAATTTTATTTTTTGAGGCAAATCTCAAAATTTTGCAAGGGAGGTTACACTAAATCGAGTTGAAGCATAGTGCTTTCTCCTAAAAACTTAGAAAATTTGCATATGAGATTTTAGGGGCAACTTGATTATATTTGAAGGCTTTACACTCAGTTTCTCTATACTTTATAGGTTTTCTCACCTTCGAATCTATAATTTAGAGATAAATTTTAAAATCCGCAAGTGGGATTACACTAAATTGAGGATTTTTCAAGCATTTGGCTATATCATACCTTTTTTCAAACATTTTAGAGACAAATTTACTATATTTGAAGTTTTTTGCACTAAACGTCTCTGTACTTTGTAGATTCTATAAATATTAATTTATGTTATCTAACCTTTGTAGTTTTTTTTAATAAAAAAATAAGAGATTGATTTGAATTAACTCAAAAAGAATACATTTGTAGTTTTTTTTAATAAAAAAATAAGAGATTGATTTGATTTTTTAATAAATATTAATTTATGCTATCTAACCTTTGTAGTTTTTTTTAATAAAAAAATAAGAGATTGATTTG
>NC_140932.1:96673354-96805854 GCF_014529385.1 Adiantum capillus-veneris
TGATCAATTTTGAAGGTTTTTACACTAAATATCTCTCAGTTTTGTGGGTTTTCTCACCTTCAAATTGTGAATGTAGCACATAGGTGGGATTTCACTAAACCTAGGTTTTTTTAGAGCATAGATGCTTGCGTAGATCACATACAATGCACAATACTATTGTGCACAATACTAAGCAAACTAAATGGTTGTGGGCTCAGTATGTCCTCAGTGTTCAATCCTTAGCATACAAATTTGAGTATGACAGTGAAACCTTAGCTTATTGCTTCTTTTTGTTGACAACAGCCATAAAGAAGCGATGATGTCTATGATATATAACTACAAGCATGGATTTAATGGGTTTTCAACAATGCAACCCAAGAAGTTGTCGTCTTGTTAGGTAAGGACCGCAATTCTCTCTCTCTCTCTCTCTCTCTCTCTCTCTCTCTCTCTCTCTCTCTCTCTCTCTCTCTCTCAGGGGGTTCACTGTTCAGTACCCCTATACAATGTGCGTTCACGAGGTATTAAAAAAACCCTTCTTTTAACATGTCTAAATGAATCAAATAACCCCTTAGTTTAGGATTCTTTTCTAAAAATGAATATAAAAACTTCTTAATTTAATGTATCTCTATTAACTTGCCTAATTTTTATTTATTCTAAAACCCTCCTTTCGAACTCATGTTATACATTAACATGATTGTATAGTGCACCCCTCTCTCTCTCTCTCTCCACATGCACCCTCAGCCCAAGTTGCACCTATTGTCCCTCCATGCACTTGTGCAAACCCCTTCTCTCTATCTTGTACATTCATACACACACGCATATAAATCCTATGAAAACTTTTTTTATATAAAAAGACCCATCCGGATAAATTTTGAGCACTCAATGTTGTG
This sequence comes from Adiantum capillus-veneris, assembly GCF_014529385.1. Lineage (NCBI taxonomy): Eukaryota > Viridiplantae > Streptophyta > Polypodiopsida > Polypodiales > Pteridaceae > Adiantum > Adiantum capillus-veneris. The sequence goes on from NC_140932.1 coordinate 96,674,224, forward strand.
CCATGTGGCACAAGCGAATATCCTCCGATTTCTCTGATTCAAAACTTTGAAGGGTGTTTGTTAGTGCCATGTAAGCACTAACAAAACTTTGAAGGGTGTTTGTTAGTGCCATGTAAGCACTGACGCTTGAAATCTATCATCACCCAAAAAAGACTCGCATGACCTCACCCAAAAAAGACTCGCATGATCTCTTGCACATTGAAATGAAGGTCAACTACTATTATGAGCTTTGGACTTAAGTTATGGATGTGCGAGAGCATACAATAAGGATCGAACTCTGAGAGAACTAGCAACCTATGGACAAAACATGGTCATTGGGGTTCAACATCTTTAAATAAAAGAAAGTTGGCCAAATTTATAGGCTTCCTTAAGTAATTTACCAGAGTTGAGAACCCCAATGACCATGTTTTGTCCATAGGTTGCTAGTTCTCTCAGAGTGCGATCCTTATTGGATCCTTCAAAAACTCCATTTTGCATTGGTTCCCCTGGCTTTCCAAAGTTGTAGATCCGCCACAAAATCCCTATTGAATAGAAACATCCAGGAAACTGAATACTAAGAGTCTGAATCGACTTGGGCACTTTTAGGACAATGAAAGCAAGAGCTGGAAACCCATTGACCTTCTGGTTACTCAGTACCAACTTAATAGCTTGGAGATCTTGCTTGTCAACAAAGTGATGAAAGAGCTTGACAATGTAGTGATGCTAATCTCTGATTTGGAGTTTGACTGGAATGCCTGGAAATGACCCGGAAGAAGTCTCTTATGGAAACCCCATCCTAAAGGCATTTATCATACAATGATGCATAAGAAGAATTGGTCTAGCCCCCTTAACAAGATGTGGAAAAAACAATGGCCAGAGGAAAGATGGGAACAAGTACTGGAGAACATCTGGAAGCCAAAGGTTCCACAACACATGAAGGTATTTTTATGGAAGGTAATTTGTGTGCTCTACCGACGGGGGTGAAGATTCAGGAGAGAGGGATTGGGTCAGATCGATGCTTGGGGTGCAGGTTGGCTAGTGAAGATCTGGCCCACCTATTCATGGAATGCCCAACTATCAAAGGCCTCGTAGGGAAAATATGCAAGTGGGTCCAAAGAACATGGAAATTTGGTTTTTTAATGACTGATTTATTCCTTGGAGGTAAGAATTCAGTTAGTCCTGCCCTCCTCATCAGCACTCAAATCGTCAGGTACTTCTTCTTACATAATGTATGGCACACAAGGAACCGCGGTGTGTTTGAAGGAGGTTTTGAGGTGGCAAGCTTTGCAGAAATTATACAAGAAAGCAAAGTGCTAATATGGACGCTCGGATGCAAGCAAAACTCGGAGGATTGGTCTAGGACTACTTGTGCCTTGCTGTCAGCAAATGGAATACCTAGGAAGGGGGAAAATCTTGGCCATTAAAAAATAGAAGATCTCTGAAGAACATGATAATTGACCTTGTGCTGAGAGGATAAGGGGGCCGGTCGTTAGGGGTGGCTGCCCAGATAGCCTATTTAATTATGGTCCCTGTATGATGTCATGGTTCAGCACGAGCATGGCAAGACCTTTAATTTTTTAGGATGATCAATATAATTCACTCACAATTGTGAGTTTTGCCAAAAAAAAAAAGTTGCCATGAAAAAAAAGATATTGTTCAATTTTTTTTGGATTTACATGCAAACTTAAGGTTATTGAATATGTACACTAGGCTTACCAAGGTTGCCTGCGGCAACCCCCCCCCCCCCCCCCCCGCCCCCCCCCCCCCCCCAAACACACACACACACACACAAAAAAAAAGAAGAAATGAACACGCGTCCTTCACTTTCCGACCCAATTCTTTTGTCTCAATTGTCAAATCATATACTTTGTGAAATAGAATCTCCTAAGAGCAACAGACTTAGAGACATACTATGCCTTTGCGAGTGGTAAAGATAACTCACAATCAATAGTTCAATATAAAATAGTGTAAAGAAAATACACGTTCTTTTCTACAACTTTAAGCTGGGGTTTGGTAGGGGCTGTTTGCGCAACTTGGGGTTTGGTCGTCTCTCTCCTACTCAAGCAAGGCCGGCTCCTCTGTCGACGTCATCGACTATAGCATAGTGGGGGTGTCGGAGCTCTCAAGAGATTCATTAGTCTACCGAGTAGCTACAAGGATCAAGGCCGCTTGTGGGTGTTCCCACTGCTTGCCACGCTATCTTGTATCAAGCACCGATGATGATCCACTTGCAAGACCGATCGTGATTCATAGTGCAATTCTTTGGGTTGATTGTTTTGCTGCATGTAACGTGCACCTGGTGACAGAAAGCTGGCCCCCGTTCGCCCAACGCTCACAAAAGCTTGACATTGCTTGGTTGGTGGATCGCGATCCATCTCACCTCGGATCACGATCGATTGACTTGCTTGAGGTTTAAGGTTGCAGCACAACAGGGGTGACGTGTCCCATTCACCCTTTTAGCTTCGTGGATTTGGCCACGAGCAACAAATCGCAATCCATTGCATGCTCTTTGAGTAAAATAATTTTTTTAAAAAAAAGGGAAGAAAAGCCTCATATGCGGATGTAGTTATGGGGAGCCGGGATAAAGCAAAGGATTCCTCAGAAGAATGGTAAAACTAAAGGTTCGAATACAATTGAAGACGGCCCGGGTGGAGGATATAGGATCCCAAATTTCACGGGGGGTGGTATGAACGGGATCTCGATGCTAAGTAAAGGGCGAGAGTCCCAGATTGAAAAAGAATTGGCCGAGATTTTGAGCGTGCTTTCTCTGAACAAAAGGACGATGGAAGCAACAAGGACACCTACCGAATCTTAGGATGCAGGGAGGATGGACTCACCATAGCCGTTCCTCCTGCTCTAATTAAGAAACAGCTTGCCGAGCTGTCTAAATCCACATCGGTTTTTGGATTCATGGGCAGGGTGCCTATCCGAGTTGAACTTATCAATTGGCTCCACAGTCCCTATGTCTTAAATCAGGGAGGTTCTGTTCTTAATGCTCAATACTTGGCATAAGGCTTTTTCTTTGTGCAATTTAGTGACGAAGTGGCCGTAGCGAAGGTCTTAACCAAGAGCCCATTATTTCTCAATCGATCACCGGTATGCGTGCTTCCTTGGGATCCATCTTTTGAGTCCCCGGATGCGTTTAAAGATATGTGCCTAGTATGGGTAAAGAAGAAATTTAAAAGACCTTGCAGCAGCAGTCTTAGTATCCCTCTCTTTATACCATTGAATAGAGCAGTAGGCACTGCAGCCAATAAGGTATGTACATGGTAAGATCTCAGCAAGGCTCAGCCCAAGAATCTCGTAGTGAATGTGGGGGATTGGTCTTAAGGTCATTCCATTGAACTTTTGCACCTTCTTTGGGGCCTGTTTCAAGTGTAACAAATTTGGACATTTTGCTAGGGTGTGTCCAATCGCTTCAACAACAACCCCAGGCCATGCTATGAATGATAAGGTCGATTCTCCCATGAGACATATGGAAACTGAAGAGAAGACTCCACAGGAAGGTACCCTAAAGACACAAGAAAATAAGCAATTGACCTTCGACCTAGCGACTAAAGGGAATGAAGAGATACCCTCCAAGGCCCAATCTAGCAATAGTAAGGCCACTCTGGCATCTTAGTCTCTCTCTCTCTCCCCCCTCCACACGCCTAGCCTACTATCTCGACTCTCTGAAACACAGTCTCCCACCCTACCTCCTTGTGCCCATGATTTGCTTGCAGAAGTCTCATATGTACGCTCCCATTCACAAGGTGCCTCACCGAACCCATGGCCTCCAACAGGCTACATAAAAACGAACAAAAGAGAGAATCTACACCGCTCTCCCTCTGATAACCAACATTCATGATGCGTTGCCTCACATCGTCAACCCGAGACAATCGTCGAGTCTGCCAACACCTACACTCTCTCTCTCTCTCTCTCTCTCTCTCTCTCTCACACACACACACACACACACACACACACACACACACACACACACTTTGCTGACACATGGCATCTAATCCCCCTGCCCCCCCCCCCCCCCCACCCCCCTCCCAATCATGTGGCATCCCGTCGTTTTCTTTTTCTGCAAGAATGCGCAATCCATTTTCCCAAAGAAGGAAAAGCATCCCTTTTCCTTTTGCTTTCCCTATGACGTTAAAACAATCGAATCCAAAATTGTTGGCGCTTACTAGCAATGAATTGAGAATTAATATAGCTCCACAACATGTAACACACCTTGAAAAAAGATCAATAAACAAAGCCCTAGAACATGTCTTGTGCAAGTAGCCAAACAAGCAACCTAAGCAACACGAAGGCATTAACAGTTTGGCACTTGAACGGCAGAACGACACTCTGTGCAATCTTTTTGTGGTGTGTTTCTGTAGAAAGTAGACAACAGGTCGTTCTATTTTTCTTGTTTCAAAGTTCTTGATATACATAGAGCAAGGAAAAAACATGTCACACTTATCAATATGCTAAAGTTAAGAGGACTTTAGATTGTTTAAATATTAAGTATATCTAGTTTAAAAACTTGCCCTTTAGAGTGCAATCTAATTTTCAAAGTACCTATCCAATGGGAAGGGGCCTTTGACAAGCTTGCTGTTCATAAGGAAGGCCTACCACCAAAATGCCAAGCATGTGGAGGGCTAGATCATCAAGGAATAATGGGAAGGGTTACAATATCTGTCATTGAATATTACCATTAACAACTTAATGACATTGTTACTAACATCATACATATTTGCTAGGGGATAATTCTTGCCTATTAATGATAGTAGTTTAGTCAAATGGATAATATGGCATCACATGCAAGTAGCTGGCCCAAACGTTGTTTTTAAGTGAAGCCATCAACTAAGTTGTGAAAGGCAAAGCACATGCAATTAAGTGTTGTACGTTGTAATTTTGTAAAGATTTGGTGTTGATCTACTATGTCCATGGGAAAAAAAAAAGGTAGCGTATTGGGGTCTACTCTACTGGGTCTGCGGTTCTTTTAAATGGAATCTCCGCAGATCTTGTCCTCCGTCCGTCCCCAAAACAGGTAAAATAGCCTGTCTCTCTCTCCTCTCTGTTCCCTTGGCCCTGCCTGCACATCATCTCCTCAGCAAGGCGCAGCCCCTCCCCCTGGTCCCCGGCCCTGCTTCTCAACAGCACCTCCTCGAGGTCTGCTCCATCCTCGGCACACCATCGTAGGGGAGCTATCCAAGCCCCCTCCTTGGCCGCTGCCTCATCCTAGAAGCGCTTGCGACCAACCATCTGACTCGCATACGAGCATTGGCTCCTTCCCCTCGCGCTCGATGTTGCTCTGCAGCCCTCCCTTAAACCCCGTGCATGAACAGTGTGTCTACCATCGGACCCAGGCGCCTGTCCGATCTCCGCAGAGGACGCGAAATGTCTCTCTCCCGTGTGCCATGTGTTCCCGTCTCTCTTGCTGTTGGTGTCTCAAGGGCAGCATCGCAGATGTCTCTCTCTCTCTCTCTCTCTCTGTCTCTCTTTTGATAACAGGTCTTGAATTCAACTCTCCTCGTCGCGTAAATCTTTAAGGTCTCTTGGATAGTTTCCCTCGACGTTAAAAACTCTCTTCTTGTTCTTGTTCAACCTGGTAGGTCCACCCTCACAGCCACAAACAGCAACGCTTCCACAATCGTACCAGACGCCTTAAAATAGAAAAAAATAGTACAAAAACGTAAACAATAGACCTAATTTTTTACAATTTCCTCTTGGAAAATTCAAGAAAAGTTTTTGCGTACAAGCAGTCGCTTCAAGTACTCTAGGTGTCAAGCGACAACTCGACTCGTCAATTTTATAGCACTTCAAGCTCCTCTAGCCACTTGTTGGGACGAGGCTCGATAACGCAAAATAGAAAAAAATAGTATAAAAACCTAAACAATAGACAAAATTTTCTACAATTTCCTCTTAGCAAATTCAAGAAATGAAATTCCGTATGTTTATGCATACAAGTAGTCGTTCCAAGTGCGCCAGATGTCAAACGAGACCTTGACTCGTCAATTTTACAGCACTTTGAACTCCTCTAGCCACGTGGTAGGATGAGGCTCTAAAACACTTAGCTTTTACTTTAGTCCCTTCAAACAAAGGTATCTCCTTGGATTAGCTCAAAACTCATGAAGCCAAAATTGGGAGGATTTATCTGGAGTAGGTGGCCAAAACAGTTTTTTTGGGGCTCATTAAGTAGTGTTATAGGTTGCATTTGTGCCAGCTGCCGCCTCCCACAATCGACTCTTCCTTTTCGGTTTCCATTAATATTTTCCCTCTCCAAAACCTTTGGAATTTTATGTTTGGAGATATTTAATCACCCAAAATTTGAAGGGCATGGCCACGTGCCCCCTTGCCTTCCCTTTTCCCTTGGGGCTCTTGGGTTTTCCTTTTCAAATGGCATCTCGGCTGATTTTTATCAAAACAAATGAGAGAAAGATTAGAGGGACATATGTACCTATGTCCAATGCGACTTCATTAATTAATTATATGAGAAGATTCCCGATGAGCATTAAAATTGGAAAGGTGAAAGTCCCTCCGTCTTCGTTCCCACGTAGGGTTTGCACGCTCATTCGCTCGCCCCCCTCCCCCAAAGTTGCTCCTCCCCTTGCATGCCTTCTTGCTTACATCTCCGTCTCTCGCTGTCCGCCTTGGCCTACTCACACGCACCCCCCTTGCGCAACTCCTCTTGGTCTGTGTTCATTTACCACATGCTGGAACCATCTGTGCCACAATTTTCATATTTTGAAAGGCACATTGAGCAAAACCATCGCCTCCCCCTTCTGTCTTGCTTTGCGCAGCCTGTCTACTGCCGCAACAAGCCCTCCCCAACCTAGCTTTGCCGACGCCTCAGCTCACTGGCCCTGCCACGGTCAGCTCCTCAACAGTGCAACATCCGAAAAACTCCACAAAGACATAGCCCAGAACCTACAGATACCCCACGGAGGGAGAGTGAAAGGTCTCTGTTTGTATGCCATCGACGTGACACATAGGGATCTGTGCTCCCACTTGTCGCCTCTGCCACCTGCATGCTCTGCGTCAACTGCTCCTGGTTGCCACCCGCCTGCTCTTCACCTTTTCTTTTCTCTCAATTAAGGGCTTGGAGCCACGCCCCATTCGCCTACATTCCCCTATGTCGTGTATCGTCGTTCTGTTTGGTCCCCTCTGCCTTGCTGATGGCTCCACACCAAGGTCTTGCTTGCAGTTCACTGCACACTAAACAGCCTCCTCACCTGGTCACCCAAGCACCGACCGAACGCACCTTTCTCCTGCCCCCTTCCTCCTCTTATCAACATTGGCTCCCACAAGCTGCACGCGCGCTACAAACAAACGAGAGAGAGAGAGCCATTTCCTTACGAGCCCATACGTCATCACTCCAGCCCGATCCAACCCTGCTTGCGTTCTTTCTGTAGACGACCAATACTTAAAAACAAAAATCTATCTCTCCTTGTTTGCCTTTGCAGTAGCATGGGACACCTCTCTCTCTCTCTCTCTCTCTCTTCCCTGCACCGAAGACAACCATCGCCTCCTCCCTCTTGATTGCTCTGCACAATCCTGCTCCCATGCTTTCCATCACATGTGCCTGTCCCTGTCTCTCTCTCGCTCTCCCTCGCAAGCTCATCAAGGAGGGCTGTAGCAACACTCAACCAAGCATTACAATCAACCAACTCTCTTTGTACTCTCTCTTCCTGGGGTCGCCACATGCCAGAACCATAAAAAACAGCCTTGGCTCGTCTTCACTCACAACAAGAAATTGTTTCACCTGTCGCGCCCACAACTCTCTTTCTCTGTCCCACTCTCTGCCCTCCGTCCGTACGTAGAACGCGTGTGTGCTCTCCCACCATTGCCTTCCCTTTTTCTTTTTAATTGCAAAAGGGATCCAGTTAGATTCTGGCTAATACAAATGGTGTGAAAATTGGTCGGGCCTACTAGTGTTATAGGTTGTATTTTTGTAATAATTTGGTGTTGATCAACTATCTCAAGGAGTTTCAATGTAGGGTAAAACACCCAGTTTTAGGACCTTTAAGCAGATGTCGGCCTTCTTTTCAGCTTGCTACACCATTTTAACTTTTGTGTAGTGCAAAAGATAGGTTGGGCAAAGGTCATGCTGCAAGAACAAATTGGGCCGCTAGGATGGCACCTCTGGTAGCGTGTGCGACAACAGCAAAACTTTTTGTGTGTACAAAAAGGTAGATCTACTAACAAGAGCAACATAAGCTAATTAACATAAGATAGAGCCAAGTCAACTAAAAAATGCACCCGAAAATGGGATTCCCACAATGCTCTTGAAAACCTTCCTAGCAATGGCGTTTGTTGTTCCAAAATTGACGACTTTATGTTTTTCAATTTGGGCCTTGTTCGTCTTTTTAGAGGGGGTCGTCCCATGATTGGCCCCCATACCCTAATGGATGAGACTTGACAAAAGATCATAGAATCATTTTTCTTTTCATATATATTTTCTAAAGATTTCATCAAGGATTTATGCAAGGAAATATCTGTAAGCAGGGCACCCACATGTTGAGTGTGGATTTTTTTATGAGATACCAATGGCGATTCTGTCCATCTTTCAATTGAAAATTGAAAGGCAAAAAAGGAGGTTATTTAGAAGTTGTTTATTTGATGTAGCTTCCATTCTAGAGCTCGTGAAAGGAGAGGCGATGCAGCCCCCGCCCCCCCCTCCCTCCCCCTCAATTGTGCTAGCAACCACTGTGTTGCGCAAGGTGTCGCAAGCCTGTGTGTGTGTGCACGTGCGCTTGAGGGAAACCAGCCCATCGTCTCTCTCATGTTGACACACGTATGTGCACAGGCTCTCTCACTCTAGTGATGCTTTTTGAAGGACACACCCAAAAGCCTTGAAGGTCAAGGGCAAGACAGTATGTGTCCCTAATCTTCGCAGCAGGACACATTAATTGGAATGTGAGGGGATTCTCTGAGGTCTACCAACGAAAAAAACCGAAATCCCGCACGTGGAGGAGAGAGCATAAGAGAGAGGAATGCACACGTGAGGAGCAGGAGCTGGAGTGCGCAGGGAGGGTGGCGCAAGAGGATTTTTTTTTAATGTGCCGAGCCTGCCAGTGGGGCATCGCGTGCATTGAAAGTCTGTCTCTGTCTATCTCTCTGTGTCTAAGAGGCGCACACACACAGACATTGTTTGGTCGTCAATGGCATGGCGATGAGTGCACTGCTATGTTGGATGTGCATAGGCCTGCGAGTGATGCTGGGAGTGGTACTGTTGAGGGCAAAGAGAGTGCCCGATGGTCTAGAGAGATAGAGAACGAGGCCGGTGGAGGACAAGGTAGTGGTGTCGAGCGCAGAGACACAACCCAATGCTCTTGCGAGATAAAGAGGGAGGCACTAAGGCGGGAGGGAGAATGAGCAGGATGAGAATCAACGTGGGGACGAGGAGAGTGAGATCATACGCGGTAGAGACAGTGCACAGGAACGCAGGCATGGAGGACCGCGCAACCGACGAGGAGAGACGCATGTGCATCAACTGCTATTCTGAAAGTTAAGTGATTGACGAAATCTTCACCACAAATTAATTAATGTATATCGAATTAGACCCAATATGTACCCACTATCAAAGCATTTGTTCACTCTGTATCATGGCCAGAACGTTGTTTTTAAGTGAATCCATTAATTAGTTGTGGAAGGCAAAGAAAAGAAAAGGAAGGGGGGGGGGGGGGGGGGGGGGGGGTTTTTTAAAGGGAGAGTATCCTTTTTTTTCTTAATGGTTAAGGGCACCCCAAATGTACCATAAGCTTGAACCTTATTCTCTCTACTCGATGAGGTCAAATCCTACCCATTAAGAATGGTTTTAAATTGTGAGTGCAGTGGAGATGTTAAAGAAAGCATCTTGAAATTGAAAAGATTCTGTGTAATGAAAAGCGAAAGTAGAAAGTAGAGCCATCAGTAGTTTAATTAATGATCAAATAGAATCCTAAGATAAAAATAAGTACAAACAATGCATATTAAGAGGAGGGCTAGAAGTACGGAAGTTGTCCTTAAGTAATATTTTTTGCAACACACAAGAGGGTCCACAAGAGGAGGTGCTTATCCCTTCCAAATATTAGCCATGAAACATGATCGGGCAAGGGCTGCGTACCATCGGGCAAGAGCCGTGTGTAGGCATCACCATAGCCACTTAATTGATGCACCACATGTTGGGAACGACAAATAGAACTCCTAGAAATCAGCTAGGAACCTCCTCCTCAAGTGACCCACCCCAAGAAGAAGATGCACTCGAGTGTTCAAACGTGAACACCAACTAGTCATATGTTCCTATATACATTGTATACTTCCTTTCTATACCAATTTTTTGTTTTTGTTGGAGTTTCCACTATGTAAGTATTTTTTGGCCTACTAAAGACCTTATGTATCCATACGGGTGAAGATCCTTCAATTCTAGTTGCTTGACATGTGTCCAAATGGGTTTCATTAATTTATTAGCACGGCAGATTCCGCGCCGCGATTATAGCCAGAAGCAAAACTGCACTTTGCTGCGCTTCCCACGTCCTGTCCATCCCAGCCTGCCATGACGGCCTGCAAGCTTTCCGGAGCACTCTGCGCAGCAATTCCATTGGGTTGGAGCTAGGCTCTGGATTCACTGTGCATTCAAGCGGAGCGCAGCACTCATTGCTGTTGTCCGTGCCACGACAAACCAGCGTACTCCCTGCTGCTCTCGGTACGCTACTCGCTGTTGGTCTCCGTCCCTCCCAAGCACTGCGATGCAAGCAGCATGGCCACCCTCGACCCCTTCCATCGACGAAATTGAAACGGCCTGCATCGCCCAACTCTCGGCTCTCTGCGCGTCCCCGCTTGCGAATAGACTGAGAGAACTGCGCCCTCAATGCTCCACACGCCATCCCCTAGCCTTTTGCCTTCACAAAAGCCATCGCTGGGTCCTCCCCCACTTTGCCTCCCTTTGCTGAGCGGACCCCCTCCCACCCCCTACGTCTGCCTGTACTCAGCCCTTCATCTCTCCTTGTCTCGCTCGCAAACCAGGTTCGCCTCCCCTAACCAAGCCTTACGTACTTGGACAGAGCTGCTTCTGCACCTATATTCGCTAGGAGGAGAGCCTTGCAATCTTATCTCCGAGGCTTGCCACGACCAACCTCAATTGAGATGACCCCCTGCCATCGCCTCTCACGTCTGTCCGCACTCAGAGCTCCATCTCTCGCATCTGCTTCGAGCCTTGTTATCGCGTTTGTGTCCGCGTCTTAGAGAGAGAGAGAGAGAGAGAGAGAGAGAGAGAGAGAGAGAGAGAGAGAGATTCGGCGCGTCAGTGCTAGCCTACACAGAATTAAAAAAAAATCACCGTCCGCCGCCATACTAGTGTCACTCCACTCCTCTCTCTCACCCTCCCTCCTCCACGTGCACCATTCCCTTTTTTTTCCTTCGTACGCATCTCAGCATCTCCTCAGATTCCAGGTAATGTGAGCTGCTTGCAAAGATTGGGCACACATACTCATTTCCTTTCAAATGCTATTTCCCAAAGCTGCTTTCATTTTTTTTTTCTGCATGTTGGAAAAGACTTTAGAGAACAAAGGATTAAAAAGTATTCGTAGGTCATGTGAAGTATTGATCCATGTTTTTTTTTTAAATTCTCCCTTGTAAAAAGTCCTTTTATTTAAAGACTTTGCAAAGATTCTTTAAATTGTTAAATTGTTTTATTATTCTCTATGTTTGTTAAGTCTATCTTTTTTTACGAAGACGTTATTAATTTTGTTGTTTTAGTTTTTTAATTTTATTGCTTTTATTTTATTTTATTTTCAATGTGTAATGTGTACCTTTCACCTTATTATTTAAGTGAAGCCTTTCCTAATATATAAACCATTCATGGTTATGGTTGGGTTCACAAGAGCCGCCGACGAAAGACATTAAAAAGGAGCGTGTCTCCACTATGAAGGTTGTCTATTGGCACAAAACAAAATTGCACTTCTCTAGACCCACAAAAAAAATAGTGAGTCTCTCCCCTCCCCCCTCGAAAGAACAGTTCTATCGTCCACTTTTCAACACAAAACGTGGCCCGACATGATTGAATTGAATCCAATTGCTACGTGCTCAACAACACTACCACTACACTAGAGCTCATTGGATGTCAAAATTGTGCAATAATAAATTTATAGAGCTACCTCTGTCCCTTGTTAATGAAGGGAGAGTTGGAAGAAAGAGTGCAATATTTTTGTTGTTCGCTCTTATGAATCTAGTTTGTGTATTCATAATGTATGTATAATGAATAATATAATACATTTATTAATTTTATATCCTTTTCAGTTTAGTTTGCTTTCAAATGATAATGTGCAATGTGCATCTTTCATCTTATTATGAAACCATTTGTGATTATATATGTATAATAGATAATATATTTCATATTAAAACACAACAAAAATTTCATGTGATTGTAAACACTCAATTGAACTTACTTTCCTTAAAACTCATTCCTCCCTTAACTTAGCAGGTCTTTGGGTCTCTTCACCTTAAACAGGTCTTTGGGTCTCTTCACCTTGTTTAAAGCCATTAAGAATTACATCTTTATCTTACATTAATTAGGTCTCCATGGTTTCAGAAAAAGAATAATTTCCAGAGCACCGCTAACACCTAGCGAGACCCGGCTCTTAGTATAGCTTTAAGGGTGAGAACGTCTAGAGAGAGAGAGAGAGAGGATAATGGTGGTGGTGATAAAAGATGTGTGGCCGGAGTCAGAAAGCTTCAACGACCATGGCATGGAGCCCATGCCATTTTCAGGGGATCTGCCAGACATTCAATCTCTACCATTGCAACAGGTAAAATATCCTTTTGTTTCAGCTATGGAAGTGTATGTGTGTCTTGGCATAGTTGTGCATTTAGTCTACATACATGTGCACAAGATATGCGTGGGCTTACATACACTTGTACACCTACAATAGACATTCAAAAAAATCATGTAGATCATCGCGCGTGTATGATGCATACATGTACGTGCATACGTGCGCATACATGCTTGCATTGGACTTGATACATGGACATATGTGAAGTAGCACATGCGTGAGTCCACACAAACACATACACATACACACTGCAATGTACACATGCACTGGTCATATATGAATTAATTTCCTTCATAAGCACATTGTTAGGCAGATGTGTACGTGCTATGTTGCATACTTACATGTATGTCTATATCCATGTTGCTTGCGTGCAAGCATCTGCTTACTCTATGTAGTGTAATTGTGGTGGCCACTTATTTGGAATGGTGTAGGAAGCTTGTTGGTGCAAGAATGGATATCAAAGGCTATAAGGCACACTTTGCTCCTTTGAAACGTGTCTGGAACTGGGGATATAGATCTGTACGCAACACAAGGATGGGCATGGAACACTTATAGCATCTACAGCAGCAGGCCCAGAGGTGGCTCATGCAGCTTCCCTTGGTGGCTTTTGGGCGTGGATATCCAAAAAAGGAAAAAAGTTTGAAAAAAAGTGCTGAAAAAGAACTGAACTAAAGTGATACAAGACTAGAGGTGAGGTGGTACAATGCTGTAGTAATAAGATAAGAGGTGGGGTAATACATGTGCCAGTATACTGAGGGGATGGAGCTCTATCTCTAGTAGATGTGAAACTATATGCTCACGGGGTACAATGATGAGATGCAATTTAGCTCCATCCGCTAGAAAACTGAGGGTGTAGGATATCATACATAGGAGGGTAGGGTGTGAAGAGCCCTTGTAGTATGGCAGTTGGGTCGGAGAAGACTTGCTGGAGAGAGAGAGAGAGAGAGAGAGAGAGAGAGAGAGAGAGAGAGAGAGAGAGAGAGACCTAAACCCTGCATCGAAACCCTCGCTTGCTAACCCCAACTCCTTGCGTGGCGGACCATAGACTCCTTTTGTACCCAACATTGACTGCAATCCTAGCATGATGTAAATGATTGCCTAACTTGCTTCCGTACCTATTGTAGATTGCTACATATCACAATAGCGTTATTTTAGCGTAGTCAGCCACTATCCTTGTGCCATGCATGCGGACAACTGATGTGACTTAACCTTTAGCGAACTTGCATCATCATCCCTTGTAGTTGAAAGAGCATTCTTTTGTAGATGTCTTGTGGGGTGTAGGGTTGTCATTGTACGATCGTACGATACGGTTTTGTACGGCAAAGTATTGTATATTCCAAACTATATCCTATGGTTTGGATAAATATAGTGTATTTTAAAAAAAACTCTTTAAACCCATAAAAAACATGTGCAAATTACCTCATGACTTAGGACTATACCTAGGTCTAAGGTCATCTAGGAAGGTACACAAATCACGATCCATCCCAAAAAATGTATAGAAGACTGAAATAGAACTACACAAAAAGATTCCCTTCAAGCTTAGAAACACTCTTCCAAGGTCAAAACATTAAAAAAAAACCATTTAAGACCTCAAATCAGTGCACTTAGCTCACAAACAAGAAGTCATGAACCACCAAAAAATTGAGATTGATTACACTTAGAGTAAGGAGCAAGAGACAAGGAACACAATGTGCTATTTGGAATCAAATTCTAATTACCAGACAAGGAGAAATATTGATTACAACTTGTAGTAGAAATGTAGCTCTGAGTCCACGTCCAATAATTCCAAAGATAATGATAATGTGTCTCTCCAAACTAACAGTTTTCACTTAAAAACTTGGGACCCTTTTCCACGTCCATTGGCCGCTTACAAGGCTTGTAGCCTTTGAGTGAATAATAGGGAATGCTAGACTATATTACAATTTGAGAATCATCAACAACAAAATTACACAGTTTCTTTTGAAAAAATGATTGAATACAACAAAGTTTGGCGTGTATCTAGCTTTTGGGTGACATTCCACAGTATACACCAAACATTCTCCCCTTCCTATTCATTGCACGTCCTCGTGCAATTTGCATTTGATTGTTGACTTTAGTAGTTTATCAATCTCTTTTCCAACCACCTGTGAGTCGCCTGAATTTGTCTACCCTTGCCTCAATTTCCATCCTTGTTGCTAGCTCTTTGAAAGGACAATTTTTTAGAGTGCTATGATATGTGATATGCCGAGTCGGTAAATCCTTTGTCATGGGATTAAATATGGAGGAGTCAACTTCAAAGAATCCTATCATGAATGACCCCTCGAAGGTTTGCATATAGTGTGAGGACAAAAACATGACTCTCGCATATAATCCCATGATGATGTTTTTGTTGGGAGCTTCTGTTTCCATATTCCAGTATAGCCCTCTTGTGCCTTCCACAAATCCCTTCCAAGGATGCTCACTATTTCTATATCATTGAAGACCGTTATGCAGGTGATAAGCATCTTTGCAATCTTTACAAGCATATGGCATGCAAGATCTGGGACTTCCTTCATCATGTTGATTACTCATTTGAGTGTGTGAAGCATATACTTTATATACGTTTTTGTGCTATCCGTCGAGGATCTCCATCTGTTAATGGAACAATAGGTTGGGTTGATCCGGAGATATTGTGGAGCATTTTTGTAATAGTTTTTATCGGTTGGGTGCTGCTAAAACCATTTCCTTTGCCAACTTGGTTGATTCTCGATAATTGTCTATACCTGTATAGTAGTGACAGGAACATCCATGTAATCTCCTTTGTGGTTGGGATCGATGGTAGGCAGCATTTTTCTTTTCCATAAGAGAGTGTTAACTGAGTCAACGTCTATTAATAAAAGTTGCTAAAGACCGAAGACGTACGAATGCACATCAAGGATAAATGCAAAGAAGCAGTAAAGATTGGAGTTACACATTTTCCCGAAATGGTCACATATTGTAAATTCTCGAATTATTTCAAGCCATTGTAATATTTCTAATGTGTTACGGGCTCAATGGGATTTCCAAGTTGTAAAGAATAGGTCACTTACTGTGCCTAGGTTGCAAATTCAGTAAGTGGTGAGCCCTAAAGGCTTTGGGCGCCTGAACATTGCATATTTTTACCCTAGGTATATAAGGCAGTGTGTAAAATAAATTAGGGTTCTCAAGTCATTTGTTGAGAGCACTCTTTGGTGAGAGCTCTTGAGGTGTGTGGCTATGGAGTCCTTGAGCTTCTCCTTGCTCATGAGACTTGATTAACACTAATCAATGATTCAATCTCTCTCACTATGCCTCTCTCTTACTTCTTATGATTGCCTATGATGCTTAGATTAACTAGATCTTAACTAATTAGTGGTTTATCCCTCTCTAATCTTGTGATTGCCCTTATTTTCTTGTTTGTGCATGTAGGTTTGATTGGAGTGTGGTGCTCGATAGATCTATGTGTGCGTGCTTGCGATTAGTGTGTTGCATTATAGGATTAGTATTGCGTGCGTCTTGCAACCGTAATGTGTGTGATTGGGTTGATTGGAGGTGAAGAGAAGTGGATATGGATATTTCCCTTCATTGCGGCTTTGCTCCTCCATAGGCCGAGAAGCTCACCTCATAGAGTTAACCATTTGTATTGCCACGATTAGCTCACTAACCGTGTGAGTGTTTTCATGCCCTAATCGGGTAGCTCATCCCTCCGGATTGATAATTTTGTTGGTCATTGGAGCTATTGCAATGATAGGACCCCCAACATTTGGCGCCGTTGCCGGGGACGATGGCCTACGCTAGTGTAATTGTGGCATAAACGAATGCGTGCCCTCACTAATTTCACATGTGTTTATGTTTTTGTGGATTTTGAATGTGTATGCATGAAGCATTGTGTTCATAATTCCCTAATGTGTGACCATATCTTGCCAATTATGTGTTTACACACTTGAATTTCTCACTAACCCCTTGCTAATTTGACTAATTTTTGCCAACTTACTAATGTGCTATGAAGGATTAGAGCATTCGACCATTCAATTGATCTTCGACAGAAAGGTAATTAAGGTGGTATTCTCAACCTCCCTAGAATCTAGAGATGTGTAGAATTGTGTAGATATCCCACCAAAATGCAATGTAATGCTATGCTATGTTGATGCAATGCAATGTTGATGTTAGGGATGGAAAATTTTGCGATTTTGGATTTTCATGTCGTCGTAATGCCGAAATTTTTAAGAATTAGCGGTGCATAAATTTGATAAGTTTCAATTGCTAATTGATGAATGTGTGTTGCTAATTGGGTGCCTAATCGATTTAATTTCAATGAAGTCACATTGCAAATCCGACAAATTTAACCATTTTGTGTATGCACCTAAAGATTGGTAAAAACTGCCAATTTTTTACTGTGTGTGTGTGCCTAAAAAGTGTTTAAATTTGCATGGTTAATTCAATGTTTTGATTGCATAATTGATGTGTGCAATGATGAAATGCTGCATTTTTGTGCTCAAAAAAGTGATTTACACACTCTAATTGCGTCAATTTTTGACCTATTTTTGTCGGTAATTTTGCCGGTTTAATTGCCTTGTCTCGATTTTATTGATAAAATTGTTGGCAATTGAATTGATGTGATTTTGGAAATTTTACTTTTCTGCACTATTTTCCTATATGTGGAGAATTTTTAGAAAATTTTTGGGTATTTTTCAGATAATTTTTGTAAATTTTTGGCAGTTTTTTGCTAATTTTTGCATTAATGTTTGGATAATTCCATAAAAAATTGATTTTGCAATCTTTACGACCTATTTTGTGTGTGCGTACTTACGGCATCATTTTCTTTGCATTCGTGCCCTCCGTGGTCGAGTTTTGAGCGTTTTACTATTTTTGGAGACCGGGTGAATAATTTTGTTGAAATTAGCATTTTCGATAAAATCTGCTATTTTCGGTGTCCTTTTGCAAATCCGAAATACTCGGTTGGGAATGACGATGATTTTCTATGATTTCTAGAATTTTCCGGGAATTTTTTGGACTTTTTTGGCAAATTTTGGGATTTTCTAGCTATTTTTTGGAGTTTTCGGCTAATTTACGGCCTATTTTTGGCATTTTTGGAAATAAAAAATAATTAAAAAAATATATAAGTAAGGGAAATCTGGATTCGGCTCCCGCCGTGCCTTGCAGCGCATAAAATATCTCCGAGTCGAATAGATCTTACGGTCCCTGGGGATAGTTTCCTTCGACGTTAAAACTTTCTTCTTCTTCTTTTTCTCTCCGGGTGAACACACCCCACACTCTCACACACACACACACACACACACACACACAATCACTCTCTCTCTAACTACTCCCTTTATCTCTCTCTTCCCCTCTATCTCTAACTTTCTGTCTCTCTCACTCTCTCTCATAAACTCTCTTGCTCGTGTGCAGTGTTAGAAAAAAAACCCGGGGTCTAGTGTATTTTAACAGGCTGAAACTATAAATTCCCGGTTAGATTTTGAGCTCGCCTTCAAGAAAACCGAGAAATTTTCATGAGTTTTAGTACCGGCGAAAGCTTGAAATTTTGACCTAAAACCGGAAGAATTTCGAGAGTGCACTTCTTTTCTCGTGAGAACACCCCTCTTTCTCTCTCTAACTTCTCCCTTTCTCTCTCTCTCTCTCTCTCTCTCTCTCTCTCTCTCTCTCTCTCTCTCTCTCTCTCTCTCTCTCTCTCTCTCTCTCTCTCTCTTTTGTCTTCACGTGCGCACGCTTCCTCATCGAGTCTTGACTCCTCATCAGCGCGCCAAAAGCTAGGCCTGCCACGTGCGCTGCACATCTCAATCTCGTTGTGGTGTGCACGCAGCAGCAGATCTCCACCTCTGACCTCGCTGCGGACGGCGCTGACAGCATTGTCCTCAATCCTCGCGCGTCAGGTCAACACGCAGGTAAGTGGCTGTTTTTTATCAACAAAAAAAATATATATCAAATAAATTACAAAAAATTCAAAAACATATTTTTTTTATAAAAAAACAAAAAACAAAAAAATAGAAACGACATAAAAAAAAAAAAAACCATTAACAAAAATGGGGCTTTTAGAAATTACGAAAATCACAAAAAAATAAAAAACTCACAAAAAAAGGGAATTGAAAATCCAAAAAAAATCACCCAAAAAAAATCACAAAAAATTAGAAAGAATCAAAGAAAATAAAAAACTCATAAAAAATAAAAATTGAACAGAAAAAAATCACCAAAAAAAAACTCAAAAAAGTCATAAAAAATAGAAAAACACAAAAAATTCACAAAAATTTAAAAACCTCATAAATTTAAAAAAGAAAATCAACACTTTACAGAAATAAATCATAAAAAATAAAAAACACATAGAAAAATTAATAAAAATCCAAAAATTACTAAAATATTTAAAAACACTCACAGATAAATTAAAATTGATCAAAAAAATTCACAAAAAAACCAAAATCGTTCGAAAAAATCAAAATAAATCAAAAAATTTCTAAAATTCTCAGAAACAATCAGAAAAAAACAAAACTTCCGAAATGCAAAAAACACACGAACCGCCGGAAAAAGTCACACGCCGGGCAAACCGCACAAAAGCAAACAAATCGAAAAGGCAAAGCCGAAAAGAGTACCACACATCCAGCAAGCACCTCACATCGAGCAGACCGTGCAAAAGAGAATCAAATCAGCAGGAAGAAGCGAGAAATCGACCAACTTGAAGCAGTTAAGCAGCAACTTGAAATCGAGAAATTTGGCATGCGAGGAAACTTGCATGCTAGAAATTGGCTAGTGCGAGTAATTGCGCTGAAAATTAGCTTCCAATTGAACAAACAGGGGCACAACTCACATGTGATTGCAGATTAGGCTAGAATGAGCAACAAAAATTCTGCTAATCAATACCAAAATGTGCTAGTAGACAATTTTTATAAAACCATTCGACATGGACTTAAATCGAACTGAGAATTCAAGTACAACAGAGCATGCTAGTAGCAGTGGCAACACGTGCACAAGTGCACAAGACTAGATTTTACAGCTTTATGGCTACAATGGAGACAAAGTCTTATACACAGATTCAGAAGGTCATAGGTATATTATGAGCAGCAAAAGCAGCACAGGAGCCAAGATCCTATTGATCAGAGTTAAGCCAAATCCAGAGAACTCCTAGATGTTCACAGACTTTAGTTTAGCTAGGTATTGCAAACTTAAGATGAAGTGCAAATAGAGGTTCAAAAAATCAACCCAAGTGTTTATCTAGAAATCTGCACAAGCCAGCAAAACATACATTTAGTGCATATGCAATCAAGGTCATTGTACATGGATTACAATGGTCAGATCTATAGTCGAGATCCAGAAATGCAAGATCCAATAGATCAGCCAATAGAAGCCAATCTAATTAAAGAACCAAGCCAAAGACGATACAAAGGTCAAGATGGAGCAGTCTACAGCTTGATGCTCAATGTTTTAAAACAAGATGCCGACAACTTGGTTAGCATAGAAGCAAAAACTTCTCAGCAAGAGCTCGACATAACAGAACCAAATGAAATACCACCAATCATGCAGTATTGCTCAGATTGTGGACAAAAAGATAGACATTTTTCTGAAGATTGTTCAAGAAATCCAGACAACAGGGACACATCAATTGCCAACAAGCAAGGTATAGAGAAAATTGGAAATGCGAATCTCGATGTAAGTGCATTTAACTCGTCACTTTCAATGAAATCAGATGATTCTGCATTAACATTAGAAGCACTAGGGAAAACACTGCAAGTTCAAAACGAGCATAAACATGCACAACCACCTGAAAAGCTTAAAATTGATTCTTTGAACAACAAATTCTTGCATGAATTTAGTAAAGGTATCGAGATATCACCAAAGGTTGAAAAGACTATTAAGTTTGTAAACGATTTTGCATCCACTGACACAAGTGTGCAATCATTCACAAATCTAAGGGACACATCAAATAGAATGATGTTATCTTTGTATGCACCCATAATTCATATGCACACTATGTAGACAAAAAAGGACAACTGTACAAAAAGGATCAACCTATGTTTGAACGGCCCACATACGAGCTCATAGAAGTGCGTCCAATGACATATCAGAAAGGATGGTTCATTTCAAAGGAAAGAATCTATTATAGCCCATTCTCTCTAGAGCTAAAGGATATTACTCGAGTGAACCTAGAAATCTATTCAAAGCCAAACTCTCCTCCATCGGAAATCAAGCTTCGATGTTGTGATCAAACGAGCATATATTTTGACCAAAACAATCGTACATATAGACGAGAGTCTAGCATCTATGACGCCTTAGGTCCTGAAACCACAGAAGCTCAAATTATAGGAGACCCATGGGATAGACAATATCAAGGCAAAGATAATGCTATCTACAACTTAACTTGGGGAATAATTTGTCATGTTTCAAGAAAATACATAGAAAACTATGTAGAAGGTTTACAGATGCCAAATGTCAACAATGCTACCCAAAGTGTACCTTCACAGTCCCAAAAGGTCAGACTAAATCAAAGGCAAACAATTTTGAACTCTTACAATGTAGTAGGCTATAGTGATCACCCTAGGAAGGGGGGAGCTGCAAATTCATCAAAATCAAATTTAGTACCAGGAAATGCTACACCAGTTAGAAGCCCTAGAGCTTCTAGCCAACAGACCTCTTCAAAGCAGAAACCATTGAAAGATCATATGGTTGTTGGAAGTTTTCAATTGACCCGGATTCCATCGGAGTCTACAGACAAATGCCTTTATGAAGATCATCAACGACAAAAGTTTCTGATGATCTCTACAAGTCAAAGTCAAAATCCGACAGAGCCCATAGTGTTCAAACAATTACATGTGATCAAGCTCACATATGCATATCAAGATGCACACGGTATAGAATATCAGCAAGATCATGACCTTGTGCAAACCCATATGGATGGCCCAACAGAAGTCAAAGACTATTTGAAGATGATGCAAGGCCTCACGCTGCCAGAACACGTGATAGAAAAGTCAAAGTCAATGGGAGCTAAAGTTCAGAAAGCTACACAAACGTCACCACCGAAATCTCCTCCGAAGAGACAGATTCTGCCAGAAAGTACAATGGATCTATTAAGATCAAGGGTTAACCATATGTAGGTGGACAATGCTCAACAATTGCAAAAAAGTGCAGTATCACAGTCAATGGAGTCGACATCAATTGAAGCAGGTGATCAAAGCAAAGAAGTTGTAGGTAAAGTTCAACCAAAGGATGTTGTCATAGGAAAAGTAGTCAAATCAGACACAAATCCTGAGATGATCAAGTGCAACATCATTGGTGAACATGAAGAAAAATTGTCAAGAGAAGTAAAGCTAGATTTGCAGCTAGACAAGAACCTTATATCTTTTCGCACTTGAAAAAAATGTGGCCAACCATAGCTGGAAGATGCTCCTGAATTTGTGAGCATATCTAGAGACAAACAAGCAAAATGCTGGGGAATCATCTCCACCACCATTGAAGTAAGTTCACAGATCATCATAGCTCAATTTCATGTGATCACAACAAAAGATTTTCCAGACAACATCATCATGGAGATGCCAATGGCCCAAAAGATGTTAAAGATATAGAATGAAAACATGACGGAGTCATCACAGACAACAAAGAATGAAGACCAAGACCGGTCACCCGTGGACGACAGCACAAAGTCCTCAGCACAGCTAGAATAGACACTGATGCCGAAGCAAAGCTTATTGAAGATGATTCATCTCCATCAATCAAAACTTCAAAAGAGATTGAAGAAAATCAGGCAACAGCAAGTGCAGATCAAACAGAGCAAAGAGAAACCACGATAGCTATTGAGCAGAGAATGCCATCAAAGCCAGAAGTAAAGAAGGCCAAGGTTGCAGATAACTAGGAATCAATAGGAAGTCCAAAGATCAAACACTCATTGCCAATCAAATCAGTTGAAGAAAGTCAAATTGGAAAACAAAGTCTCAAGTCACCCTCCATAGAGACACAGCTAGATCAAGATGAGACCATGGCAAAATCAAGACAAAGATCTTCAATAGAACCAAAAGTTCCAGATTCATAGTTGCAAGAATCACAAGAATCAAAGACAAATCTTGTAGACAAAGGTAAAGCTAAGATGGAGCTTCCAACGATTAGCAAAGAAGGTGTGACAGCATATGCCTCTATATCAAAGAACCCTCATGGATTGGATTCTTCGAGAAAGTCAAAATTTCAAAACTTCAAGTCAATTGCTGACCCAATTGAAAACTCTAACAAAAAACCCAGAAAAGCAAAGATATTTCAGCCAAAGTACTCAAGAAAGCAAAGGAAGGTCAAGCAAGTGTTTGTTCCGAGAAGTTTAATCAAAGTCAATGATCCGGTCTGGATTAAAGACATGAAATCAGCACAGAAAGACAAACACATGGGATGGATAGCATCATAATGGAGCTTAAAATAGCAGGAGTAGTATGGAGGTAATAGACAGATATGGGTACCAAAACCACAGTTAGGGCATATGAAGTAACGTCAAGTCCCTCCCAAGACAAAAGGCCCACAAGGTATCAACCTTGACAATATCCTAGGATACCTAAGAAGCAGGTATACAACAGAACAACATTGAAAGATTTTGAAGTCTACCACAATCCGCAAGAGGATACAGAACAAAGATGGATCTCAGAGAATGTTCTTCTTGGACAAGGATTCTACACAGGGTATACAAAGATTTGGCTACCTGTCAACCACAAGCCAACTACAACTACACCAGACCTACATGAAGATCTCAAGAAACAAACAAGATCTAGCATGAAGCAAAGTCAACAAAGGAGTTACAAAGGTCATCAAGAGATTTGGATTCCTAAATCTTCCAATGCTCCTAGTCAAAATCCAGATGCCAACAGCCAACAGAGGCCTACAACAACATCAAATACTCCTATCAACATGCCTACTTGGAGAATCAAACGGGTAATGGAGTCTTCACAGTCAAAGAAGGACGACCCAACCAACGCGATTGCAGATTCAAAGATGATAAAACAGGTATGGCAAAAGAAACCTTCAATGCCAACTTGGTCCTTCACTTATCCTCTTTTTAAGGATTCAAGCTTACTTATACCTGAAGAAATGTTTGTAGTAAGCTCACGAATGTAAAAATTCAAGTCGTCAGGGTGCAAAAAACACTCTTTGGCATAGTCAGAGTCGGGTTGCTGAGCCATAAAATGAGCAAAGCATTAGTCCCAAAGCTCCAAGTCATATTAAACTCTGTGCTAAGAGTCATAGTTATTAGGCTTACGCTCAAGCTGGAAGAGTTGAGCGTATCTAAGTTGTGTTGCTCATGCTGGATGAGATGAGCATAAGAGTCGAAGTCTATTAACTTACAATTGGTGGAGTGTTGTAGAGTCCAACACTCACGCACAATGCACAGTAAGATGAGAACACATATCTTCGTCAACGAAAACCATTCTTAAAGGGGTGTCAGCTTTCAAAGCCATGTTATATGCTTTTATAGCTACACCATCTTTCTGAATTACCCCTCAAAATATTCTTACACAGCATATTGTTTCCTATACATTTTTGTGTATGCATAAATAGGATGTCTCATCATTGGACATATACATTAGACACTCTTTTTTGCTTCCACCTATGAACCTTGAGTGGACTAAAATGGCAAACCAATGTTCCATCATGCTACCCTCTCATATTTGTTGCCTTTTTAAATTCCATATCTATCAGCAAATAATCCCTTGAGTACTTTATTAATATTTCCCATTACTAATAAGTACTCCAATAATGTGTGAATCCCAAAGGCACTTTTTTCCCACTGGGTTTTTCCCCTTTGGTAATCCAGGTTATAGACCCTACTTTAGAACCTCATCAATTTACTTCCCTTGTACATACTTTTCATAAATAAACATCAGCCTCATCATTATGCTATTACAACGGACAAATGCAACATCATCTCTCACATCAGACATATTTGGACCAATGAAGATGCTGCAGAAAATTCAACCTCATCAATAAATCCAACAACAATTGAAGAAATCATCCCATCAACAACCAATCAAAACCTTCCCTGGCCTCCACGAACACCTTTCAATAGTGCCCGAGGACGGGCACTAAAATAGGAAGGGGGAATGTTAACTGAGTCAACGTTAGCTAACAAAAGTTGCTAAAGATCAAAGACGCACGAATGCACATCAAGGATAAATGCAAAGAAGCAGTAAAGATTGGAGTTATACATTTTCCACATTTTCCCAAAATGGTCACGTATTGTAAATTCCCGAATTATTTCAAGCCATTGTAATATTTCTAATGTGTTACGGGCTCAATGGAAGTTCCAAGTTGTAAAGAATAGGTCACTTACTGTGCCTAGGTTGCAGCTTCAGTAAGTGGTGAGCCCTAAAGGCCTTGGGCACTCGGACATTGCATATTTTTACCCTAGGTATATAAGGCAGTGTGTAAAAGAAATTAGGGTTCTCAAGTCATTTGTTGAGAGCACTCTTTGGTGAGAGCTCTTGAGGTGTGTGGCTATGGAGTCCTTGAGCTTCTCCTTGCTCATGAGACTTGATTAACACTAATCAATGATTCATTCTCTTTCACTATGCCTCTCTCTTACTTCTTATGATTGCCTATGATGCTTAGATTATCTAGATCTTAACTAATTAGTGGTTAATCCCTCTATAATCTTGTGTGATTGCCCTCTTTCGCTTGTGTGTGCATGTAAGTTTGATTGGAGTGTGGTGCTCAATAGATCTATGTGTGTGTGCTTGCGATTAGTGTGTTGCATGATAGGATTAGTGTTGTGTGCGTCTTGCAATCTTAGTGTGTGTGATTGGGTTGATTGGAGGTGCACTACATCAAAAAAGGGGGCCTTTGATGCAGGTTTCGACGCTCTCCGTCGAAAAAATTGTCGAAATACGCGTCCCTACAAAAACGTCACAATATGCGTCGAAAGGCACTGTTATCGACGCATATTTCGACGTGCCTAGCGATGCAGATTGCAACGACAATAACAGAGAAAAAAATTCTTGGGAAGAGGACACGCATCCTGGCGTGTGTCCAGTGAAAAGATGGACACAGCCACAGCCAAACTGTCTGTCCTCTACCCAAGAAAGCGAGCAACACCGAAATCAACCGTGCTCCTGTAGAAATTTCGGCAGAGTTCCCTTCATTTTAACATAAACTTTTCAACAAAAACCATATGTATATGCCTCCTACATGCTATCCATGTAGGATCTCACATGAGATTTAAGGCAAATGAAAGAAATGTAATGAACTTTGTGCAAAACCATAACCAACTTAAAACCATAACCATAACGAACTTTGTGCAAAACCATAACCAAATTAAAACCATAACAGGCCATAACCATATTGATCAAAACCATAATGATAACCATAACCATAAACAAAACAATAACCATAACCATAACCATAAAGTTAAACATAACCATAAACAAAACAATAACCATAACCATGTCTATACAAGGACAATAACCATAACCATATCTATACAAAAAAAAGACACAAAAGCGTGTTTGTGTCTCACAAAACATATATATGAAATCCACTGATGACTAGGTGTCACAACCTACACATAGGACAAGTCACAAAATTAGTATTGATATTACTTCACATATACTTATTTAATTAAATCAACTCACACATATTAACGTCATACCTCAATCGATCAGTGAGACTCTAAGGCCTCCCAATCTACAGGCTCTCCTGAGGCAAGAAGATCATTCAATACTTCATAAATACCTCTGCGATATCCATTGTCTCCTCCTGGCATGTCGGGGCTCGATGCATTGCAAGATTCTACATTTATACAAAAAGCAAAGTAATTAAGAATACATGATTCATCACGTATAAAAAAATGCCATAGCTAGGATTGGATTGGAAACTCACAAACTCATAGCGAAAGGTGTCGAAGCCTCCGCTACCAAGATGAGATGTCCCCCTGGTCATCTGTCGTATCTGCGTGGCCTGACGTTACTGTCTGAACCATGTATCCACTGTCCGGTCATCCTCCCTGGTCTGCTGCCACGTCTTGTGTGGGATGCCCAAAGGCTTGGGCGAGCCGGTCCTGAAAGCCTGTTGAGAGCTGCATCTCGTCGATGTTTCACGGTGTCCCGTGAAACACCCTTGATCCACCTCCTCGGAAGATCTTTTGAACCCGGAGTAGAATAATACTCTCTCATGATGGTCTCCACTATATAATTGATTTTGTCACGATCCTGCTCAGGCCAAGGCGTCAGAATGCTGGTCGAAAATTGTAGCTCCGCGAGCTGGCGAATCCAGTGTCTCATCTCAGTCCCGACTCTATCCATGTCAACAGAACCATCTATCCATACAGTATAGAGCTTGGAGGCACTAGGATCGTGTGTCCCCCAAAGTGTCCGAGGTGTTCTAAGAGGTGTGTCGAGAGGTGTGTGTGGGTAGGATAGGGGTCGTGAGCGAGGAGGGGTCGAAGCATCTGTGGACCCTCCTCCACGGCAACCACCACCTCCACCTGACGATCGCCGAGATCGGAGAGTGCGCCTGTGCTATGGAGATGAAGACGTACCCGCCTCTACCGTACCCCTAGGTGTCAAAGAGGCCGTGATGGGAGACCTCGCAGGCGTCATACCCGTAGGCGTTCCCCCCCCCATAGGCGTCGGACCCTCGGGTGTGAAGCCCGGAGGCGTAGTACCCGTGCCTCTGGCTACCCAGTACTGAGATGCCTCTGCCATCTGACTGGGCGTCATCCGTGTGACGAAGCCCATAAATGCATCTGCACTCATAGAAGCGGGATCTGGAAACTGGTCTGCCATACTAAAGTCCTGCACAAAGAAAGTAAAAGAAAGCGTCAGAACACCTTTGTTTAAACTAACTTTAAGCTTAATTTTAAATCAACATCTTCACACAAACACTTACAGGCCTAGGCCTTGACGAGTGAGGCATCATCGATAAGATCTTGCACCGTATCATCATCTATCTCTAATTGCAGACATAAGTCTGCCCCAACTTGTTCTGGCAGATTGTCTTCATCCATTGCATCTTCATCTACAAGTGTCATATCTACCTCGTTTGCGTCATCCCTCGTATATCTGTCAGCTTCCTCTGCCATACCTTCATCCATCTCATGTAATGTCACAGTAGTATCTGCGTCGTCTGACCGACTTTCCTCTAGGAAAGTCGGTCACAGTAGTATCTACGTCGTCTGACCGATTTTCCTCCAGGAGCTCTTGCCCTTCAAATACTTGTTTATTTCTTGGAGCAACCTGAACCACAAACCACCATTGTCACTCTCGAGGGTCTGGTACAAAGACCACTTGCTCGCAATGTTCAGGGAGAGCAAATGTCTTGCTCGCATCTATCCAAACCTTTGTAGAATCTATTTGCACAAGCTTGTTTCCATCTCTACGTACCGTTGCATTGCGACCAGAAGGAATCACCTTGAACCACTTCACATCCAACAAAAACATCTCAAACCGCCTGAAGCTGACTTTCAGGATATCTAACACCAGACCACAGTAATCTAGGTTGTTAGTGCTCTCATTCGTGTCTTTGGCACTGACCCTGCTCTTTTGCATGAAACTAACCATTACCCCACTCTCAAACGTGTTTCTTCTACTGTCAATTTGTTGTGTTCTGAAATGCTTTCCATGCGACCACAGTGCCATGTATGTATGTACCTCCAGTCACATCCAATAGCCAGCTCTTCCTCGTCTAGAGATATGGGTTCTCCGATCTGTCGAGCTGCTCTCACTGTCTTGTCCAACCATGCCATTGTAAGGAATTCAGGTAGAGGAGCGAGATAGTCTGGCAAGGGTAAGCCTCTGGTCGTTCGGCTTTGCCTAAAATCGTGTCGCTCCCTATTGTGTCCAGCGACTGTGGACTGTACCTGCCACTGTAACCTCATCTACTACATGGACGAGCAAGTGCATTTGGATAGTTAGGCAGCTCATGGGTAGATACTTCTCAATCATGCAAGCTGCCTCAATGGAGTTAGCCCTTACAGTTGCAATAGATTCCTCTCGTATCTCCTTGGAAGAGATCCACCGCACTAGCTCTGAAATCTTGTATATGTAGGTCCGCACTTCCTCCGATAAACACCCCTTGATCGCAATTGGAAGAATGAATTGCAAGAACTTATGCCAGTTGGCGATTTCAGTCCTAACAATTGATCCTCATGGGTGAATGCTGTCTTGAGACATCGCATATATCCTGTTGGCGTCCTGAACTCTGAAATCACCCTTTTAACTTGTCGCTCCTCGCTGTTTAGAAATATCCATGGCACTCTTGGAAGCTCTGTTTGGCTAGCTGCATTGGTGAAAGGCCACAACTCTGGCATCTTTCCAACTGTCTGCAAATCATCTCGTGAAGCTCGATTGTCTTTCATTCCCATGATTGTCTTCCAGAGGAGCTCTCCCACATTCTTGAATATATACATTGGATCCAGCAAATGGTTAATTAGTAGATCACCCCAGTACGGCAACGTATGGAAAATGGACAAACATTCCAATCCTGGAACAGGTTACCCCTCATGTTGCTCCCATCAGCGACGCCACTATTGTACATGCATAGGACGACATTCGACGCGACTAAGCTGACCTTTGCGTAAGTGATGGCCAACGGTGGTGGCCTTGATAAATTGTCTTTCGAAGAGAGGCAGAATAGCACACATCCAAAGACGGCTAGCAAATTGGACATGCATTGTTGTAAGCCATGCATATATTATAGCATGATTCATACTAAGGCAAAGTGCTTGCAAATAGCGAGAATTTGTAAATCAAGAACCATTACCAAAAGCTTCTCTGTATCTTGGCCAATCATGCATAGTCCACATAAGAAGTCCATGGATCCTTGCATGCTGTTGTCCTACTGGTTCATTAGGAAAATTTTGGACTCAAAAAATGACTTTTTATCGTTAGAGAGAGAATGTTGTTCGACCAATAGAGTTTGAGTCACCACAACGGTAGCTCCAATTTATTTGATTTTTATCTCAAATTTTTGCATTCTCAAAAAAGAGTTTTTTTTTGTTAAAAAGATCTGAATAAGAAGATACGACGCGATTTGTGCAAATTATTCCCCTACCATGGCCGACGAACGCCGAATGTGCCATAACTCACATTCAATGAGGCACACCTTTTGATGAACACTTTTCAAGCTACTAATTCTTGTGTAAACTAGTGAGCCTCTTTTCTTCTATTGTTTTTGCGTAGTGTCACTTCGCAGCTAATAGAAGCAGAGATGGAAGGAAGAAGACCATGACGACCATCCGCCTCTGTTAAATTTGTGGAACTATTCAATAGCTTTGACTTAGACCATGGTCGCTGGATGTCTACCACAGTCACCATTGGTAGTTGGGTTCTACTTCAAACAAGAAGAAGAAAACGGATCGAAAATGAATTCATCAACAGCTACAAAGGACGCGTGAAAGATTTTTGCTTGTCTCAAACGGGAAAGACAGTGAAAGAGGTGCTCATTCAGCATGCATATATGCACTCCGAACTACGACTACAACAATCACCTTTGGGATTTCCTACTCATAGACCAAACTGTGTGACTACTATATTGCTAAAAAGTCTTTAAAGATCCTCCAAGTTATTTTGTTGACTATTTCTTGTGACCATTCTCTTATCTTTTGTTTTTGCAGATATTTATCCTTCTAACAAAGAAGACTGGCAACTAGTTGAGTGCATAATTGGTATTTTTGATGCTTTTCATGATTCGATGGGAGAACTTATGTACACAACTAGTGCGAGAAGAGCTCTCGCAGAGAGGGGAGTTTTCTTTTACGACTACTTTTACAACGCCCCTTGCTCTGTCCATGGATTTGGCACTTTGAAACCTTTCCCTCTTCCCCAACAAGATTCCCCAAAGTGGCCAGTTCCAACTTCAGAAACCTCTAAGTGTTTTAGAATCAAGCTTCATCAGGAAATTTTGAAGTGTTTGCGACCAAACATTGCAAGCAGGCAAGTACGAGTCAGTCTATTTATGCCATTATATGTCTTTATAGATTTCTTCCACGATGAGGAGGTTAGAAAAATAGAAACCATGTTCATCTGCAAATCCCAAACTTGCCTTGATTTTTTGGATGATAATTGGGATGTTAGTGATTCTGAATGCATTTTGTGCAAAGTTGACAAGCGCTCGGTTGTGTGCAAGTGTATGATAGCATCACAGAATTTTATAGTTTCTTTCTACTACATGAGGTGGCATCGAGTGAATGGTCAGTTGGTAGCTATGGATCAAGATTTAAGTGACAATGCTTTTAATCCCTTGATGTCGATCGAGATATGGTTTTCAAATTATTTGCTTACAGTTGTTGTTGTCAGATCAAATGTAACTTTAAGACAGGTTCGAGAGGATCTGTTAAATGAGTCCGATCTCAATTTTCCTTCAAAATTTGTTTTCAAGTGTAACATGGGAAAGGTACTAAGCAACATGTATTACTTTTATACGTTAATATTTCTATCGTGCTCATGTATCCCAATGTCTTATCGCGTACGTTGCATTGTAGGTACCTCACAGACAAGAAAATACGACTCTTTGTGCACAGATTACCAGCGACAGACTTGAAATAGTGAGCTAACTGTACACAATGATTCAAATACTATTCTCAAAGATTACTTTAATTTGAGAGTAGCGGAAATTAATGAGAGTACTTTTGAGAAATGACTTTGTGAGCATAGCGGGTGAACATAATTGAAGATAGCAACATAATCATAGCAATTAGTTAACTTGGCATTAACAATACTTTTGCAAGAGAGAGAATTTAGAGAACATGACAACAGTTGAGGACCGGATTTATGTGGAGCCGGCCCCCCTCCAATAGGCATTTGTATTATGATTTCTCCCATTAAGAGAGACTTGTTACAATACAATCTTTGTGTTCCTTGTGACCTAGGTGATGCAATGAAGATGGAAAGCTTCATGCATCACAAACATAACATAAAATTGAAGAAAGCTTTAACTATCCCAAGCCTCAATCCCAAGACCTCAAACACCTTTGAAGGTGGAGAGAGCTAGCAGGGAATGAGGGTAGGGAAGAGGAAGAAGAAACATTTCGTAGGAGAAATAATTAGTTCCTTACTTATCATAACTCTTGTTGCTAGCATACATAATAGCATAGTAATGAACAAGAAGGAGATGGCAAGCTTAAGCATTGAAGTATGGCTCTTGGTTGGATTTGCACTCCATACCCAAGAGTGTTGGTGTAGGCTCTCAACCTCTACTTGCTTGGAGAAGGAGAGGGAGCTCTTGCACTTTGCCTAGCACACAATGATAGTGTTTGTGAGTGTGTGTGGGTGAGTATACCCCCTAAGCAACCCCCTAGCTTGCTTGGGTCGACCCCCCCCTTGTAGCTCATGCTTGAAGCTCATTGGACCCCTCCAGGCCTCTAGCCAATCACAAGCAGGAGGCATT
This sequence comes from Adiantum capillus-veneris, assembly GCF_014529385.1. NCBI lineage: Eukaryota > Viridiplantae > Streptophyta > Polypodiopsida > Polypodiales > Pteridaceae > Adiantum > Adiantum capillus-veneris. The sequence continues at coordinate 96,706,314 of NC_140932.1, forward strand.
ACAAGCAGCAACAAGTGTCCCCCTTTCCCCTTTGAGAGAGAGGGCTAGATAAATGCTAAATCATTTAATTAAATCTCGTAAATTATTATTGGACCCCTTGGGTGGCCAACCAATAGGCTTCAGGCACACCATGAGGGCAACATGAGGAGGAACTTGACAAGTGTCCCTTTTGCTTTCTTTGTACCATGCATGCCTTGTGTGAGTGTGTGGGTGTTCTCTCTCATCCCCCCTCATGTAGGGCTCGCCCCCTCCTTGTAGGGAAGTTGAATATTTGACTTTTTGACACCTCAAGCCCCTCATACATAGGCCCAGTTCCCACCACAAGCTTGGTCGTTTAGCATGTCAAGCATGTCAAGCACCTCAAGCATCTTAATAATTAAGCACCTCAAACATCTCAAGCACCTCAATCATCAAGCACCTTAGTCATCAAGCATGACAAGCAGGACAATCACCTCGAGCTCGGTCGGGTTCCCGCGCCTCAAACTCAGCCCTAGCTTACCTAAGGTCAAAGGCCTTTTACACACATTATTGGAGGTCTTTAATGAAGCTAACCCTAAGGTCTTATGCTCCATTGGTTAGCCTTGCTCTTTGATAGACCATCTCGTTCTCGTTTATTCTCCCACATTAAGTGATCAGTTTAATATGAGAGAATCATTTGGGTTCGTTAGATACTAGATATTAGATTTTATGACATGACAAAGTAGCTCTCTACATTACCAAACACCATTGGATCCTCACTCTCCCATTTTTTTGGAAAGCTGTACACAGCATTTTGTAAACTTTGGACCATAATCAAAACAAAAGTCAAATTTCAATCCATTGCTTGTACTCAATTTGTCAAAAGTACATTTCATAAATCTCTTTCTAATCTTGTGCGTGCGGTGATGTGGGGGTTGTTGGTTGAGGTTGAGGAGAGGTGGTGGCTTGGGGGTTTGGGGGACTCTGGAGCTGCTTCATCAGTAGGAGAGGTGCTAGGTGGGGGCTTTGGGGGCTCTGGAGCTGCTTCATGAGTAGGAGAGGTGCTAGGTGGGGGGTTTGAGGGTTCTGGAGCTGTTTCTTGAGGACGAGAGCTGGTGGGAGCTTGGGTTGGGGAGGCATCTGGGGAGATATTGATATGTGCTTGTGTTGGTATGGCAGACAAGGGGTATCTTGTCGGTGGAGGCCTAGGCGTGGGCCTTGGTGCTGGCTGGATAAAAGCATCACCTGCTCCGTCTGGACGCATGGTCGCACAATTGATCAAGTTTTCAATCATTCTGTTTCTAAATGAAGAAACATGAACCTTTGAATAATCTACCAAATTTCTTACCTGCGTTAAGAACATCATGTTTATTAACAGAGCTACTAACTTATTAAGATACAAATCTATAAACAAGTGTCAAATGCTTACACTTCTACGACTTCCATCAAGCATGACCCCTAACAAAATTCCTGCATTGATTAAAACCCTCCGTCCACAAGAGTAGTCATCATCCTGCTTAGGGACTTTGCAACTAATAATCGTAAGATTATCATATATTTGCTCTTGCGTTAAAGCTTCAAGAGCAGACACAAGCTTCCGAACAGATCTACGCAAAATACAATTAAATTTCATAAGCGACTTTTAACAAAATTCTATGCGATGTCGAACAAAATACAAAACCTCTTACCTACGTACTTCACCATGAAATCCATGGGCTGAATTAGCAAGGTAGCACCGGTTTCGTTCAAGGTGTAAGAGAACAAGACTCCAATGAGCACTGTTAGAAATAAACATAAGCAAAACATATATCATCACAACAAATTAGAGTTCAAGATAAAATAATTTTACTATTGAAAACATTGCGTGCCCTTCATGATAAGCCAAAACAAAAAAAATTCCGTCTCCATGTTCACTGACTAGAACCAGTCAACTACTTCCACTAAAAACGTATTCTTGGCCGTCAAAACGACCGAGAGGTTCGACTCAAGGACGGCGACATCATTTTGCATATTCCAAGGCAAATTTCAAACTACAAAACTATAAAGAAATTCGTGTCATACAAAATTAAAAGAATTTATTGTGAAAAAAAGAATAGCACGCACCAAAGCAAGCAATTGATGATTGAGTCTGTGAGTTCCCTCATTCGGTTCTATAAAATTGCAATCTCGTGGACGTGATAGGGAAAATACAGAATGCGTCCCCACAGAGGAAGGCCAACATGGAAATAGGGAAACAACAATGACAAATCATCAGCGTTGGCGTCGCTGATGGCATCTACCATTTGTTCCTCCATCATCTCAAGGAGTAACTTCTCCAATCTTTCACTATCGTCTTCTGTTGTGTCCCGCTCGTTGTTGAGACCGGTGCTGTATCGATGAATTTGTGTAGACACTTCATGAACTTTGACCTTGTCAATAGGTGGTATTCTAAGAATATTGTCCATCTTTCGGTCTGAAATACCGGCAAGCGATATTGTTTTGTCATACCTGAACTTGAGAAGGCGAAGTGTGTTGATGTCTCGCGGCAACAATGTTGCCCTATGGGCGTGGACCGAGAGAATGTAGCTGTCCTGGAAAAGCTCTACAAAAAAATCCTCGGCGGCCTCGTGCAAGCACCCCATTGAACTTCGAGACCACCAAAAATTCAGGTTGTGTTGCTCGCAAATCTCATGAACAACTCTCTAGAATGGCAGTTTAGGTATTGCCAATGAAATGTGCTTTTGGAGCTTACCAAGTTCGAGTAGAACGCTCTTATTCTGCTCGTATCTTCTTCTTTGCATTGTTGCCCGTAACTGCGGCATGGTCTTGCTCGGAATCACCTGCGATGTTGACGGTTGCACTGCAGATGAGCTAGCCTGGCCTTGCGGACCAGACTGGCCAGGATAAACCTTCCTTGCTGTTTGCTTTGTGCGGGCCATGACCTAAACGAGGAGAATGCGAGGAAATATGGAAATCTGGATGTGGGTAAAAACGCAGAGTGACTAGAGACACTTCAAAAAAAACGATGAGTAAAAAGGGAGGGGGGGGTGTTTATATTAGCGGAATAAGTATAATCACATCTTAATCATGAGAAGAGGCGGATGCATTAATCATGACATTGCGAGGTATGACGGGAAGCGTGCGAGCATAATGATGACGTGCCACGTGGCACATCGAGACTCAACGCGATATTGGTGGTGCCGATTTGCGGTGTGGTACGACGAGGAAAGAAGCGCCCCAACGGGTTGCCCTAGCAACAACGATATGTCGCGGCACAACGCGAGGAGGCGGACCTTGATGGTTCCAAATTGCAGTGTTCGATTTGTGGCAAGACAAAAGGTTGTCGTGTCAAAACGCGATAAGTAAGGTCCCGGTTAGTTTGACCACAAGTATCGCGCTGTGGCGCGACAAAAAGGTATCGCGTCATAACACGATACGAGGCGTTCCTGAGTACTCTGGATTGGCCATATCGCGTTATGACGCGACAAGAAGCTGTCGCGCCAAAACGCGATAGCGGTGCTTTTGTGGAGTGGCGGCACCAGTTTCGCGTTGTGGCGTGACCGTTCCACGACGGCTGACACATGGCGTAATCATCACGGTGACTGCATGATGCATGGCGGCCGCATGATGCACGTCAATCGATGTCATCAATGTCCTCAGGAGTCCTATAAATATGACTTTCTTCCCCATTTTCCCTTTGTTTGGATGTTGTGCTCTCTCGTCTATCTTCGCTTTTGAATTTCTGTTATGGACCCCTTCAATGTTGAAGCAGAGGAGGAGGTGCCTTGCTCTCAGGATGCCCCCCAAGACAAACTATCTCCTTTTCTATACCGCATTGGGATTTAGCAGCGCGAGACAGAGATTAGGCCGATGTTCAATCCAGATTTTTCTTTGCATGAGTGGATTGTCTCCGTGCAACATTACCTATCAGGTTTTGAGCAGACCTACCAGCAGCAAACATCCGGTGGCACTGTCGAGATACAAGGAGTTCGTTTTGAAGGATATCAATTCGAACTCCTCCAAGAAACACATATTTTCTAGGAGTTCCCTTAAGCTACCAGTGCACGTGCGGATAACAGACTACAAGTGTACACTTCAAGTGTCGAGTGGCTGAATATCATACAGGTTTTATTTTATATTTGCATTTAATTTTGGATGAGCATGTTGATGCTGCAGAGGCCTCGCTAGAAGATCAGACTAGGAAGGGTCAAGAGCCCAAGTCTCGAGGAAGCCTTGCCTTGCAGGTTTCAGAGGGCCAGCTTCAGGAGGGTGCTTTGCCTACTAGTGTTCTACCTACCATACCTATTGGTGATTTTCAGTATGTCATGCTTAATGACATTATGGATCTTTTTGACCTTCCAGAGGACTATTGCCTTGCCATTGTGGCACAGAATCTCAAAGAGGATGATGCTGTCATTGACCCTGAGCACGATAAGTATTCTGTTATAGATGCCCATGTAAATGAGGATGAGTTCGTTGACCCCGCAAGTGCACTTGTGATGATTTACAATGATGTTGCTAGGTATGAGTGCACGCTTCCAACAGAAAAGGAGTTCATGGAAGTGCAAAAAAAGCTAGGGATTGAAGAAATGGGTAAGGCAAGCACTTCTTCATCATCTTTGGCCTCAACCTCCAATGCGCCCACTGGAGGTCAAGGCGGCATCAACCTATGGAATGAGAACTTACTTGAGAAAGATGAAAACCAGAAGGTAATCTTTTTTTTTTGCCTTACCTTTTTGGTTTCTACTTATCTCATTTCATAACTTTAATTTGTTGCAGTTGGTGGTCTATGATGATACCTTCATTCCTCGCCCTCGTGGAATGAAGGTATCGTGGACGAGGCATGGGAGATTTAGGGAAGAATTCCTCTCTTGGCCAATACTTAAAGAATCTTAAGTATCCGAGTTTTTTGGTCTTCCATTTGTCCTTCTCCAATGACAACACGGAGCTACCCTTAATGACGTTGAAGACACTTTCAAGATATTTAGGAGGGGCTGTCATTAGGTGGAACACAGATAAAATAATTCTTTTAGAAAAAAAAACCGCTTTGTATATGTTTGGCCAAGGGCCAGGAATGTATGGTTTTCATAGTCGCTATTTTTTGACCCAAGCAGCATATGGTTTGGCATGCAGAATCACTGACCCTGTGCAATTACTAGAGTATGACAAGCATGCTATGTTTTGCAATAAACAACCAATTGCGCATCTGCCTACTGAAGAAATGTCTCTTGTGGCTGTGGAGGTGGAGACAAATGTATTGTCGACAAACGAACCTGCGGGACTAGGTTGCAAAAGACCAAGGGAAGAAGAAGACGATAACACACAACAAGCAAAAAGGCCAAAATATTTTGTAACTTTTCCTGACGAAGATGAAGAATAGAGAAGCTCCAATGTATATTGTCAATGCCAAAAATTAGTACATTTTCTATCAAAACAATGAGTACAAAAAATTATATTGTGCTACAATGTGCTATCTTTAGGAAGTCTCAAACAACTTGGATCGGAGTTGTCCAAGTTTTTCCAATGCATTCTTTTTGAAGTCTCCACTCTGCATGTCGCGATGCCGCAGAAGATGCCTCCCATATTTCATTCTTCCGTCGTTTGCTTGCTAATCTCATTGCTTTGCCAATCTGACTGTCTTTGACACATTCCTTTCGGTGTGTTCTATGCATAAGTTTTCGATAAGTCCATTGATGTAGTTCCTCCAAATTGTTGGATTTGTTTGCACCACCTCCGTGACGAGTGTGACTGAAATAGCCAGTACGGGCTTGGTAGTGAGTTTTCTCCATACCTTCTGTAGACCATATAGCCAAGCTACTATACTGCCTAGCAAACCAAGGCATGTGGTTGCATATGATATGCTGCAAAAAAGACCAGCCTATTGTTTATATGTAAATATGTAATCACAATTTTATCAAATAAAGTAATATACCATGTAATGAGTTATGTGTTGATTTGTCCATGCAGCTATGAAAGACCTGTGGAAGGTCTCCAGAGCCTCTTGAAACAATGTATAGTCAGTATCTCTCCAAGTATTCAGCTACAAAACTTGAATATGGAATCCAAACTTTTCCACACGTTCGCTTTGCGAGTCCTTGATGCACCATTGTCTGCGTGGTCAACCACTGCATTGTGCAGGTTTCTCCACCGGTTGTATCTCAATGTCAACCTTTCCTAAGCACTTTGGCTTTTGCGTTGTCTGCCACTTGTTGGCATCGACAAGAAGAGACGGGCTTTCACACCGCCAATAGACAACTTCTTTGGCACATCTCGACCATTCTTAGACCTCTTGTCATCCTGCTCTATTTTCACATGTCCTCCATGCAAGCCCATATCTGAGAAAACTGTTTCCAATGATAATATAGCCCTTTGTTTTGCTGATGCTGGCCGAGTGGTCCAAGAAAAACAAATGTACAGAAACATAAGTTTCTCAATGATTCTGCAGAGTGTATTCATCGTGCAAATATGTACTCTGGATAGTGGAATATCGGTGGAAGTTAAGGTCCTGCAAGTGCATGTCCAATGCTCTCCTCCAATTTATTTTGTCAAGACCAATGACTCCTCCCATGCAATACAAACAAGGGCTTTTACTTGTTGGTCCTTTTGAGATGTTGTACATACACTTTAGGGTTTTGAGATCTCCAGCCATATGCCACTCTACTGTGTATGAACCCATGCGTAATACATCGAGTGTCTTTTCATTTCTCTGTTCGCTTATGACTTCAGGGATACTTGTTTGATGGAAAACCCAGTTAAGAATATCGAAATTCTCTGCAGGCACCTGAAATGGGAAAACCAAACCAATCAAATGAAACATGTCTAACCATTTTTTAAAGCAAAAACTTGTTGATATCAAACCTTGAATGTGGCTAATAAGAAAATATTGTTTTCGGATTGCACGCTAAAGTTTCTAGGGTCGTCTGAAGCAATGCTTTCATCTAATGCTCTATTTATAAGTGTTATTGTGACACGCTCAACCTTTGTCTCTTTCACTAGCTCACACTCATCCAGTTTAAGCACAAACTTCAAAACTCCATTGCATTCCTCTTGAGAAACCTCGAACAATTGAATAATATATGTCTGCAAAGCTACTAAATCATAAAATGTATTATTGTATTTGCCATAGAACACTTCCTCTGCTGATGGCAATCTGTACATTGCTTCAACGTGAAAAGGAGTGCCCAATGTCTGAAGCAGTTCCTGGTTGACCTCTAGTCTTGTCTTTCGAATGGAGAAAGGATTTGGCAGCAACGTGTGCTTGAGATTAAACTTCTTACTTTTGTTGCTGCATAGTTCTGTAAATAGAAAATTAAGTAAATGGACTATTTCCAAGTTTTCAAATGCTACACATACCCAATATACCTAAAAATTATAGACATTTGATTTGACAGGTGAAGACAATTGATTCAAACACCAGACATACCTAAAAATTGCATAATAACCTTTGTTGGATATTCCGGCTTCATCCAGAATTGAATGAACATCACGTGCTTGGAGTTGATTCTGTTTCAAAAGAGTGTCAAGTTGTTTAGCAACACTCTTGCAGTAGCGCTTATCGTCCAAAAGTCCGGCGACATCTTTGCGTTTTAGTATGAGACCATAAGAAATTGAAGAAGTTGGTGTGTTGCTGTCAATATTTGACTGAGGATGTAGCAACGATCTAAGCATAAATATGAAAAGTAAGATATAAAACTAAAAATGTAAAGATGAATTAAACCCACTTGAATGATAATCTTGCTTGATTGCTTTAACCCTCTTCTTCAAACCCCCAAAACCAACCTTCAGCTGTTCAATGTCTCGTAAGCGTCGTTCTCTTAACCGAGGACCCAAGACAATATTTTTTTCTCTGAGATCCTGCGTGAGCTGCGTGATGCTTTCGTCCTGGCCTTTCAGTTGCTGAGCGTACTCTGTCACAGTTTGCTTCAAGCAAAAGTTTTCTTTGTGTGCAAGGTCTCTCTCAAGCTTAAGAATATCATTTCTGGCCGCCAAATGCTTGGTGTAGCCATATAAACCAAAATAGCCGTCTCCTACATATTTCAACAATGACATTATGTTTCTGAACGGTGGAGTTGAGTTGGTGACAGGATGCTCAGGATACATCCTGCCATCCACCCAACGATCGACGCTTTTTTTACCTTGAAGTCTGAAGTTCTTGTTTGAAGCTTCGGAAAGGATTCCTCGCTTATTCTTCTTCTGGAGGGGCTCGTATTATCTGGACAGTTTGATATGCATATGATACACATCATTTTGACTCCTCGTCTGAGTTCTGTGTGAAGATGATAATGACATTGAGACGACTTGGTGAATGAGAAAGCTCAAAACAGAGGAGAGCGCAAAAGTGGAGCAAATGAAAGAGAGCTCAAGGGAAGAGACTGCGCGCAGGCGGAAAGCAAGAGCGACGCAAAACTGAGGAGAATAATAACATTCAATGCACCTCGTTGAGCGCCAAATCTTAGTTTTGAAAAATCCAAAAGATTGAGATAATCGGCATTCAATTCGGAGCCGTCGTATGCTATCATTGTCTGAGCACTTTTTGAGAGTTTTAATAAACGTACCCCCCAAATCTGATATCCGAGTTTTTTTGAAAGTGAATATTAAAATTGAAATTAGGTACTTTTTATTATCTCTCTCTAAGCTGAGCTGGCATTTCTTACAAGGCCCATTTTTGAGTCCAAACTTTTCCTAATGTCAACCGCATCTGCTATGTCGATCCCATGCCATAACTCCTCGAGCTCGTCAACTAGTGGAGCTAGATAAACATCCATTTTTTTTGCCTTGAACTTACCAGGTACAATCAATCTTAATATCAAATGACCCTTCTTGATGGCAAGCCACGGTGGGAGGTTGTAATTGATAAGACACACACGCCAAGTGCTCCATGACGAGCTTCTCAAGCCAAATGGATTGACTCCATCCATTGCCATGCCCAAACGCAAATTGCGTGGTTCACTCTTAAAATGTGGCTAGGTATCTTCAATGTGCCTCCAAGCCTTTGAATCAGTGGGCACCCTAAATGTTGCGTCAGTGGATCTATTCGTAGAATGCCACCGCATCAACTTTGCAATGGAACCACAACGAAACATGCTTTTTATCCTAGGAATAGTAGGGAAATGCCGCAACACTTTAGCTGGCACTGTCTCGCCAACCGCATCTTGTTTGTAGCACATTGCTCCACACTTAGGACACGATAGAAAATCTGCGAATTCATTGCAAAAAAGAATGCAATCATTTAGACATGCATGAATCTTGTTGTAGTCCAAGCCAACTGAGGTCAATAGTTGCTTTGCGTCTGGCGTGGAGGGGGGCATGTCATTGCCATCCAGGAGAAGTTGCTCCCGCAAAAACCTGTTTAAGCCACATTAAATTAAAAAGCTCCCCAAGCACATCACTGTTGCAATCGGAAAATCTCTTTTGTAAATTATGTACCTAAACAAAGCAATGACGCTTGCATCTGACCACCCGTACACTGACTAAAGATTCAAAAACGCAAGACAAGTACGAAGCACATATATTTTGGCGCCTTCATAGATTGGTTGACGTGCCAACTTCCTCAACATGTCTTCAGGAGATAGGCGCACGGCTTTTGGTGCTGCTTCGTTAGCGTTCTCCTCGCTTGTCTAGAAGAAGGCATCCAGCATCTCCTCCATGCCATCGTCTTCTGTCTGTAAGCCCTTTTCTGCTTCCATCCTTGGCTCTATATTGGTCGGACCTTCACGCATAATCCTTTTTCTCTCTCTCTCTCAGATGTAGGTGTTATGTTGCAAAAATCAATGGCCGTTCCGTAGGAGTCGTATCGTAGATTCTGTACGATTTCTCTAGCAAACTCTCCGTACTTGTGCACATACTCATTACATATCCTACACATGCGCAGGATTTGATACTTGCAGAGCGTGCACGAGCATGCAATCTTTTCCTCCATGTTAGTTGATGACGTTGCCATCTACAATGATTATGAATGTTGTTTTAATATATATACTCCTCACAATGTAAACTACCTCGCATTCTCCAGTCTTGCCCGATCTCCGTACACCTCGGTCCAGAGGTTTACGGAGATCAGAACCACCGGGTCAAAATCTCGTCTTTATTGGTCAAATCCTATATCGGTAGACACATACGTGCACTCCCATGTGTACATGGCAATGCATGTAGCGGGCAAAACCCCTTTGCCTCTTTTAGTTCCATAGTTTCTTCTAGAGGGAGAGAGAGAGAGAGAGATAGAGTTTCTCTCCTTTTCACACAATTGGTCAGCCAACCTAACTCTTTCATGCCAACTTTCTCTATCTACTATCTATCTCTCTCTCTCTACCTCTGTAGCTATCTCAGTTAATTCGCTCTCGCTCTCTACTTCCCTCTCTCTCTCTCTCTCTCTCTCTCTCTATATATATATATATATATAATATATATATATATATATATATATATATATATATATATATATATATATGTCACTCTTTATGTCTCTCTCTCTCTTTAATTTATACGAACATCTCTCTCTCCCTCTCTACCACAGCAGAGCTGGTCGCTTTACACTAGAGACATACTAATTGAACGAGCGACTAAGCTAGGGAGATCCAGATGCCCACGACTGCGGCGGACTACACAACATCGATAGAGGCTGCATCAGAGGATCCAGGTCACTTTGGCTCGACATGCACAATGCCCGATCAGACTACTTTCCATGGAGGAGATTGATGAGATCCGCAAGCGACCGATGCTGGATCTCCTATGATCTACCTATCTCAGCTAGCTGTTTTAGCTGCTTAGTCCACACCTAGAAGTTTAGGATTCCATAATATTTTATTTTGTCATTTTGTCATCTTGTTACTCTGACTTTGTATCAGATCCACCACATTGTAAATTTTCTGGTCTCATACGTCACTTTGACCTTTTGAAGACGTTAATATAACATTTCATTTCCTTTCATTTTCATTTCTCTCTTAAATTTCTCTTTCTTTCATTTTAATTTACTACGCATACATTCTCTCTCTCTCTCTCTCTCTCTCTCTCTCTCGCTCGCTTTTTAATTTCTTATTTACACACACACACACACACACACACACACACATTTCTCTCTTTCTCTCTTTGATTTTCTACACACACGCACATTTCTCTCTCTCTCTCTCTCTCTCTCTCTCTCTCTCTCTCTCTCTCTCTCTCTCTCTCTCTCTCCTCTCTCTCTCTCTCTCTCTCTCCCTCCTACACGCACGCGCGCGATGTAGAAAAAGAGAGAGGGGGGTTGGGGGGGGGAGTTTCATGATACCTGCGCAGCAGCTTTCGGCCAAGAGATCTGAGCGCGTCGCATGCGAAAATGGCCGCCTGCGCGCGGATTTCCCTTTTATCCCCCCCAATTTTTTGCGTCAAAATTTGCGTCGATATACTCGTGGTAATATCCGTCGATATACGCGTGGTAAAGTATGCCTTGCCATGCGCATATCGACGGATATTCAGACGCATATATCAATGGGCTGTAAGTACGTCGATAACTGCGTGGAAAGGTATGGCCGTCGATATATACTGCGTCGATATCTTGATGTTATGTTGTAGTGGTGAAGATATGTGGATATGGAGATTGCCCTTCATTGCGGCTTTGCTCCTCCATAGGCCGAGAAGATCACCTCGTAGAGTTAACCATTTGTATTGCCACGATTAGCTCAATAACCGTGTGAGTGTTTCCATGCCCTAGATTCTTCATCACTTCGTCAAGAGTGATCATAAGAGAGCGGCTGACTCCAACACCTTAAGTTCATATTGCAGATACTCTTTGTATGAAGGATCCTTGACTTCTAATATCCATCATTGAATTTCATCTTTTGTAGTGTCAGAGATTGGTATTGTGGCTGGATCTCCAAATTTGTGCATCACTGTTTCTGTGCTTGTACTTGGTATATCTGCATGGTAGTTTCAAATGTGAGCTATCCATGTCCTTCTATTTTTGTAACTTCCATAGGGTCTGGATGGGCTTGCTTCATCTGTGTTGCACTTTGAGCAATCAATTATTCTTTTTCCTTGGCTAGTTGTTTCATCATCTCTTCAATCTCTTCCTCTTTAGCTTTTTGCAAAGCTCTGTGCCCAGCTGTCATAATTTGCTTGTTATACTGCTCTTGAGCAAGGTCATTCTTTAGATCCTAGACCTCTTTTGTCAGTGAGGTTGGTTTAGATGATGTGCTTGTTGAACTTGGCATCTCTTGCAAGGCTAAAAGTTGTGTAAGAGTCTTGCTTACCACTGCATAAGACTCTTGAAGCTTTTCATTATGTTCCCTCTCTCTGGTTAGCTCTTCTTCTAGTCTCTGTTTTTTGACCTGTAGATTTGTGTTTGATTCATTGAATGCTTGAACTTCTTTGTAGTAATAAGAAAAATTTTCTTATTCTCTTTGTAATTTGGATTGGAGTTGTAGTTGTACTTTCTATAACTCTTCGATTTTGTTTTGTAGTTTTAGGTTATTTTCAACCACTTTGGCTGCCTCCTTCTTTGTGTCCTCCAGCTCTAATTTGTGTAGGTTGTAGAGTGCTCTTTGGCACTAAAATTGGAGCTTGATCTTGTCCAAATCTGCATCAATGTCAAAAGACCTGATCATTTATGTCCTTCGCCTACTACAGCCTGCAAATGAGGTGACCTTGGGTTTTGTCGACCTCTTCGACGTTAATCAGAAGTACCAACCTCATTCGTCATTTTTTATTTTGTTATTTGTGCTTCATGAGTAGCCGAAGTTGTGGTGATCTTTGGTATTGATGTCTCGTCTTCTTGAACTGTCTACTTTGGTGACAGCACTTTCTCTGTCGTTTGTTCAGGAGGATCCATGGTGCATTCTTTTCTTTCCTTCTCAACCTTTGAAGGTATTTTTTTCGCTTTCGGTGATGAAAGTTTTCTATTTGATCTTGGATGTATTAAATCACCTTCCTTTACTTGGATTTTTGCTTTTTTTTTTGTTGTCCTTCTCCTTTGCTTTGGTAAATTCGTCAGTGATTCAAGATCATCGACACATGGGCGTTTTCCTTCCTCTATTTCTCTTTTTTCCATCTTGCATTTAAGTTCATTGTGAATTTGTTGTCCCATCTTGCTGGCAATGTTCATATTTTCTGTTGCTCTTCTCTTTTACGTTGTTTGATTCTTTCCAAAGCTTCAATTTTTCTATGTTGCACAGGCATGTCTTCCTCGTCCTCTCTTTCATTGTCTACCTCCGTTCCAAGACTTCTCTTTTTTTCATTCTTTTGTTGTCAAAGTCTTTCCCTTTGTGCTTGTGCTTCTTCCATCGTCCTTCGTTCTTGTGTGATGGGAATTGCCTCTGCTGTCTTGGTTGACCTTCGTTTGTGTCTGGTGTGTTTAATTGAAAACTCACTTTCTTGTCCCTCATTTGAAGACTGATACTCGGAGGGACTTTCTCTCTCCTTTGAATTAGCTTCATCGCTATTTGGCACATTTGATTCTGTTTCTTTGCTATCAGTGTCATGCCATCCTTGAGCTTTTCCTTGTTTGCTTTATCTCTAGTTGAGGTCTTGTAGATGGTCTTGCTACTAGCTTCACTGCTCTTTTGGATTTGTGGATTATATCCAAACGTGCTTCAACAGGTGGTAATTCATCAATCATGCCTAGCGTCTGGTAGGCAATTCTGGTCAGCGTTGGTCCAGCATTCATATATGACTTGCTTTTGTGGCTTCCTTTGATGTTTGCTTCCACTATATTGTCAAGGAGGTAGTTGCCAAAATCACAACTGACCACTCTTCTTTTTGCCAACCCCATTGCCATGACCACTGCCATGTGAAAAATTGGTTTTGTGTAGCACGGTGGCTTTTTCACTTTGAAGTGTTGTGATATTAGTCGTAGTGGCATCTTTGTCTCGGAGTAGATCAGAGCTTGATAGGTCAATTTGTGTCCTCTCTACTTTAGAAATACCTTGTCATTATCTATTACCTTGGGTTTTTGCAATAAATTGCATGTTCCTTGTTGTAGGTGAAGAGCTTTGTTGATTATCTCTACAGTGATTTTGACCTTGAGTGTAGCTCCATCTTTGTCAATGAGAGTGGCTTCCCCATTGTACTAAATGGAGCTAAGCAGTTCATGGGATCTTTGGAAATTTGTTCCCCATGGAGGTACTCTTAAGAAATCATCCAATTGTAGACATATGACCCCTTATAGCACTTCGGACCTTTGGTGTAATGTCCACAATTCCTTTGGAAATAGGGTGGCCTTTATTATCACTCCAATTGCTGCTTGGAACTTCCTGATGGATATGTTTTTCGGTATTATTTCTAGCTCCTGTTCTATGATGTGAGCTTTCTTGTTTGAGGAGATATCAGTGATCTCGTATGGAGCCACCTCCCACTCCTTTTGTGCTTTCCTGCGGGGCATCCTGAAGCCAGTTTCAAGTTGAAAATACGGTTAATCTACAACCCAAAAGCTGTCGGGAAGCTTAAAAACGCAAACTTTGACCATAAAATGAAAGATGAGCATAACTTTGTCAAAACTACCCCAAATTCTCCATTATTGAATTTATATAGCCCCACGTAAGTGTTGTCTATATTAAGCCACTTCGTCTCGTTAGTGCACTTGAGCACAACATTTTACTTGTCCATCTTGGGTGGTTCATCTACTAACTCTTCATCTACCTTGTCCTTGGTGCAAGTCAATCCGCATTTGACCACAATAAAGGGGTTGTGAACAACTAGGTACATCATTCCATCCTGGTCAAAGTATCTGTCTCCATTATAGTCCACATCTACAAGGTTCTTGAACTTGCTTGGCTTGTTTTCTAGCTTAACACAATAGCGGCCCATTTCATCCTTATAGATTTTGTCTTTAAGCTTACTCTTGAATTGAAATTTTAGATACAACAATTTTACGTTAGATGCAGGTCGAAAAGGACCTGTCCCGTGGAAGTTCCTTCCTTAGGGTTCACCTTGTTGAATTCCTCAGTCATTATGGTGTATGACATTTCTGATGAGGTTTCAGAGAAACTTTCCTCTATTAATGGATTTTAGAGGATGTAGTGGTTTTTGATTCACACTACCTTCAGTTGAGTGGTTGCTCACTTGGTCTATCATGCTGGGATTCGTATTCTGGTACAATCTTCCTGATCGCAAATACATGAAGAATTAATCTTACAAAATCCAAACCTTGTTTCCTCATTGGCTAACTTGAATTCCTCGATTTGGTCTTACTTGTTGGGTCGTACTCTCTAGTAGTTGCAACCTGTCAAAAAATGCTTGATGGCTATGAGTTTACAGCCTCTCTCATTAGTTCAAGCTTTCAATCGACAAAATTTAATCAGATGCTTCAATAACTTCACAATTTTGCTCACAACATCAACAACTTAGGTCCAATTTCAATTTTGAAAATACCACAAGGGTCTTGGAAACTATCTCTGCGATGAAATTCTACTCTTGTTCTGACTCAGAGGAACATGGTTCACGATCCATGTTGGGAGGACAAACTCACTTTTCTTGGATCGAGTCAGCATGATTAGTAGGTCATTTGGCACTATAATTTTTGAAAATGGATTTTTGGATTGAAACTTAGGTTAGTTTTGGCATTTACTCAGAATGCTTGATAGTTCTAAGCTTTTTCCTTGGTTTTTGATATCCAATTTCATTTTTGAAATGAGCACTAGAGTCCTTGTGACAAGCTTTAGCTATGGTGCAAGTTGGGTATCAATCTGTGTCAGAGGAACATGGATTGTGATCCATGTACCTAGTTGTAATAATGGACTAAAACTTACCACACAACTTTCCTTTGATTCCTTGATGTCAGAGTTACGGTTTTTGTAGGATTTGGACTTTTTTTAGGCCAACCAAAAGTCAATCCTCCAATCTATTCTAGTGGTTTTCACCTTGAGCTATTTTCTGCCCTTTTGACCCACTTTTTGAACTTTTTTGTCTATAGTTGTTTTGGGAAATGTTCTTCAAATCTTACCACTTGTCCACCTATCAAAATCTAGCTCAAAATTCCTATGAGGTACATGGATCGCGATCCATGTTTGACATCATTTTGACATGAGATTTGGTGAGTTTATAATAGTCGTTATGGTGATACTTTTCCCAAAATCTTTTTGGATTTGACCCACCTTTTGCAAGCCAAAAGCAAGATTTTGTGTTTGCTTTGTGGTTTTTTGCAATTAACTAGATTTTGGTGTTTTGATCAGGTTTTTGTACTTTTTTGTTGTGGACCCTTTTGAAAAAGTTGTTCCCTCAGTTCTCAGGAGAGTGGTCAATTATCATGTCCAAATGTCAACCTGGAACATGGATCGTGATCTATGTTTGGAAGCATCTGGTCGTGAATTTTTTTTTGCTGGTTCTTTGCCTTTAGTTGAACCCAATTTTCATCCCTTTTTGAATTTGGACAACTAAAAGTTCAGTTTTTTCAAAATTTTCTCAATTTTCACGGTTTTGTACAGCTTAGCCTAATTTCTTGATTGGGATGTTCTTTTAGCAACCTATTTCTGGCCAGACTCAAGATTTTGGTGTCTGAGAGTTAGTTCTAAGCAATGGGGATAGTTTCTAGTCAATTGGCCTAAAAGGCACATGGATCGCAATCCATGTTGGGCAGGCAATCTGGGAAAAAACTGCTCAGTTTGTCTCTTGCAAGCTTGTATACCCCTTTTTGCCAGGTTTTGTTGAGTTTAGTTTATATTTGAATCTTTGACCACCAATTTTGCAACTTTTCAGAGTTATGGTCTTTGGTACCAAAATAAGGTTTCGGACAGTTTGTACCCTGATCTTTTGGCCCCAATTGATGGTGGAATTTTTTACTTAACCTACTCCTATAAACTGAAATATATCCACAAACATAAATAAGTTTAACAGTGCAAAAATGACAATGGAATGTATGGTGAAACAGTCCTTTTAAAGCATGGAAAAACAAAGAACAAAATACTTCTTGTACTTCACTCATAGATTTCTTTGCTCATAATAAGGAGTATCAAAGGTGGCTGGTCCTTGACTCCAATCTCTACTAAGCACTAAACCTACGTCTAGCTACTTTACCGTCTAAGTGTAAACTGAATAGGTGTCAAAATCTCTCAAAAGGATTTTTCGTACAACTAGATCACTCACCACCTAAGGATGGACTTCCCTGGCAGCGGTGCCAATGTTAGCAGGTCGCTGCGACAGAAGATAGCTATATGGTACTAACATAATGTCAATACACAAGGAAGTGACTCGGGATGGAGCATAGAGACTCAATGAGATTGTCAATCTCAAAGAAGTGAACCTAAAGGACTGTTCATACATCTACAATAGCAAATTAACCACTTCCTAGTCAGAAAATTAGCCTATGTCCAATCTCACCGCTCTAGGTCATCACACCTTTTCGGCATCCAAACGAATTTGGAATGAAATGAAACTTAAGGAGAAGCATTACAACACCTGAGGGCATATTCCTACAAAGTTTTACAGTCATCTAGGAAGGTATGTAAATCACGATCCGTCCCAAAAAATGTATAGAAAACTAAAACAGAACTACACGCAAAGGTTCCATTCAAGCTTAGAAACACTCTTCCAAGGTCAAAACATCAAAAAATAACCATTTAAGACCTCAAATATGTGCATTTAGCTCACAAACAAGAAGTTGCAAACCACAACAGAATTGAGATTGATTACACTTAGATTAAAGAGCAAGAGATACGGAACACAATGTCTATTCGGAATCTAATTTTGATTACAACTTGTAGCAAAAATGCATCTCTCAATTGACATCCAATAATTCTCAAAGATAATGATAATCTGTCTCTCCAAACTAAGGGTTTTGACTTAAAAACTTGGGACCCTTTCCCACGGCCATTGGCCACTTACAAGGCTTGTAGGCTTTGAGTGAATAATAGAGAATGATAGACTATATTACAATTTGAGAATCATCCACAACGGAATTCTACAGCTTCTTTTGAAAAAATGATTGAATACAACAAATTTTGGCGTGTATCCGGCTTTTGGGTGACATTCCACTGTATCCACCAAACACCCTAAAACTTGGTTGATGGAGAATGTGCAATTTCAACAATGTGTATGTGCTTACATATGTCATACTGTCATCATTGTTACTTTCAAGTGCTCATTGTCCACCCACATGGAGTTAAGAGCTAAAGAAGAGAGCATTGATGGTCGAAAGTAATTGCATTGATGTTCACAAAGAGCACCTTTGAGGATGATGCGATGATGAAAGGGTTTTGTGAACTCCTTTTGATCAAAAGGTATTTTCCTATGCTTCAATTTGCTACTGCTCAATTTCTTGCTTATGTTGTTTTTTGGATCCTCGACGCTCATTTACACTTAGAGTTTTCAAATTCTCTTTGCACATGAACCTAAAATGCTATGTCAATTTCTATTGAGGCCTCAAAATGTGAGTTATCCCCAATTGATGATGGACTCCTTGCACTAGAATTTCAATCATTCTCATTGATGATGTGACACTTAGCTATATCAGAATAATCCTTCACAAATGAAAAATTCATCAACCTTGACTCTATTTTGACATAAGCGGTAGGTGGAGTCATTGTAGCTGGCCATGTATCTATGCACTTGAGGTGAAAGGAATGCTTGCATTCAGGAAAAAGTCAAAGGATAGTGTGGATGTCAAAGTGAGAGAGGGAGACATCACACTCAAGTCCTTCCATAAGCCCATGGAAGGAGATAAAATAGAAAGTGGGAGGATATCAATGATGGCATGATCAATACGAAAATCATGTCCGTGGATGGGGGGAAGGAGGAGCACCATAGCAGCACCAAGGGACATATTTGTTTGATCATAGACATAGAGGCCATGCCGCTTACAATCCTTGGCATATAGGAGGAGAAAGGTCAGGGAGAACATGGTGGTGAGCCAATACTAGAAATGCCTTTTGCTAAGTTGGAGAAATGACCATGAAGGATATGGTTGTTGCGCATGCACACACACACACACACACACACACACACACCAAGGGGGGGGGGGGGAGAGAGAGAGAGAGAGAGAGAGAGAGAGAGAGAGAGAGAGAGAGAGAGAGAGAGAGAGAGAGAGAGAGAGAGAGAGGACCTTGGAACAAAGATTGTAACATGGGCTCCAAGTGATCCCATATAATCTACAAACGTGGCCTCTTCATCAGAGGAGGACAAAGCTATGTTCTTGCCAGACTCTGAATACCTCTTGATACCTAAGTTTGCAAACTGCTATTAGAGTTCTTCCTCTTCAATGCAAAACATTAGCAAGGAACTATTTCCTATCTGTCAAAAATGGATTGCTTTTCCTTCGCTCTTGCATTATGATTTTTACATTTGCATTTGGATAGACATGGAGAAGCACCCTATCTTGTCCTAGCTCTCCATGGTTTGCTTCAATTTGTGATTCAAAAACATGGGGTGAATAAGGAAAGCATACCTTCACGTGATTCCAATGGACACACATAAATGCACAGAAAATTTTCATCATCTAAATGTTCTCTGATATACTTCATTGATGGGTTTGTTTTTTGGAAACATGTCCCATTATTACATCAAGCCATGCTCATCAAAGGTCTAGAGCTCTATGCCATAAGCTCTCCACCATTTCCCATTTGCATCCATATTACATCAAGCCATGCTCGTCAAAGGTCTAGAGCTCTATGCCATAAGCTCTCCACCATTTCCCATTTGCATCCATAAACTCATATTTGAACTCTACTGAATCTTGTTGTGGGCAAGGCAGAAGAGGTATTTACACAATATGTACTCCAGAGTCCACAACAACCAATAATACCCTCACCAAGTCTAAAGGAGAAATGATGTCATGAAAATTTACATGTCACTGAAGATGCGCATCAAAATGGCTTCACATTTTCTCAATGGATTGGGAATGTTATGAATCTATTGCCACAAGCGTATTAGACATGGTTGCTCCCTTTAGCATTCCTTACTTAACTTGATGAAGGGTGCTGAGAGGTACAATCTTTGGTGTAGGTGAGGGCTACCTTGTTGGAATGCTTGGTTTTCCATATATCCTCTTCTCTCTACACTTTGGCTATGGCGTTGTCCTCATGAAAAGGAGGTGCTAAGAAAGCCATCAACTGGTAGCACTACAAAAAAATGAAGATAGTGCTATATGGGCTACATTAAAATTAGGGTAGCACTATCCTAAACTCCACTATTGGGATGGTAGAGAGGATGAAAACAACTCCATAGTAGGTGCACAACTCAAGGAGGTGCAAAGGCTACAAGTCAAGGAGCCTTTGGTTGCAAAGTGTTGAGTCTCATAAGAGGAAAAGTTGTTGGTAGAGGAAGGAGAATTCAAGGCATCGATCATGGCTGCTACACTTGTGAGTCTTCTACATGCTTTGCAAGGCCTCCTACATTGTGGAAGCAAGAAACACAGTAGCGAGCAACTTTGTAGCATACAAAAGAAGGATGTTCAAAGCTTAGGCTATCAAATAGTGTGCAATCTACATAGTGGGAGATTAAGAAGGGTAGTCTGATTTCTCCATTTTTCCAGATTGCCTTCATATCTTTTTTGGAATTTAGCCTTCAGATTGCAGTTCAAGACTCATGGCAAATCAATCACTTTCTCATTATAGTATAGAATAGATTTGAATAAAGATGTGGACCATCCTTGTAAAATATCCTAACATACACTCTAATCTTGTTAGGTGTTTACTCCATTCTCTAGATTCACTTGTGTGGAATTATATATACTGGCAATAAACACCACCTCTTTTTCAAAAACTTTGTGTGCTTGATTAATTTCATTCACTTTATAAGATCATTTTGGGTCCGCTATGGGTCTTTCTCGTGACTAACCTTCCATACAAGCTCCAAAGTCTTGTTTCTCTTAAGGGGAGGGTTCTCACCAAAGCCAATTGGTTTCCCTCTTTGTGTTGAGTGAATTTACATGGAGTGAGCAAAGTCATCTTTATTTGTAGGGACAAGTTTCACACAGTGACAAAGAGCTTCACACATCAAGACTTCTATCGAGTCAAAAAACCTTCCAAGTGCTTGAGTTCAAAGGGAAATCTCTCTCTCTCTCTCTCTCTCTCTCTCTCTCTCTCTCTCTCTATGTGTGTGTGTGTGTGTATATGTGTGTGTGTGTGTGTGTGTGCGCGCACGCTAGTAAAGGGATACTTAACTATCAAATAGAGATCCATGAAACCTCATCAATTTTACATTTTCTCAAGGTGGGCACTAGGTCCCTTTGGGGGCCTAGTGCCCCCTCTAGGACCTCTTATACATGTTTTAGTGTGGGAAGGAAGGAGGGCCACTTTTTTCACACAATGGCATAAGGGGAACTTCTAGGTGGGATCGCTTGCTTAATTACTTATAAGTAAACTCCTACAGACACTGGTTTAAAATTAAGTCCAATAAGTGCACTTCATCATGGGTGTATATGGATTTGGAATTAAAAAATACCATATGGCAGTACCACGTGGGTAGAGCACCCCACTACCTTGCATGGCGCCATCACCCCACTTATCCACAACAAAAGAAGAGCTTGCATGCACCTCAACCATGGATGCACTGGCCGTATGCTATTTAAGAGCAGCTACATAGAATCCTTTAAGAATAAGAGTGTAGGACATTCTCCTTGGTCCCTAGACTACCATGGCCACATCCTCAAACCGTTTTCTATGTGGACATCTATAACATGTGAATTGAACTTTTGACATTTGCAATCCATAGAATGGAAACTAATCCTAGTTCTCTTAGTTTTTGATGGATGCTGGTAATAGGATCAAGGCTTGCATAGTCGGGTTGTTGGACAAGTTACAAGACAAAAGTTTAAATTTTCATACTAATGTTATTGTACTAAAAACCCTGCTTATTACAAGCATCACTTTTTCTTCAAATGCTATGCACATACTTAATTAATGTAGATTTTTAATGTTTATTGATTACACACACAGACAAACTTAGTTAAGCCGCATACAAAACATGCATGTGTGCACACTCAACTATAGTTTGTGAAAAATGAGTTAAACCATCACTACTATTTTTAGTTTCATAAACATTGACATACATTATCACCATATGAAATTGTAGTGATAAATCTTAAGCTTGTACCAAGTTATTTGATATGCATAAATGGTAGAATATGCTTTGTGCATGTGTGTGTGCGTGCGCACACACTCACACTCACTAAGTCTTGTTATTTAATTAATTAACACTAGGTTGGTAATGGGATACTTCTATGTCTTGAAACACTTTTATGTCATGTTAAGAGACCATTTTTAAAAAAATTATTTGAAGAGTTTGAAACAGAATTTCTACGTTCTATATATACCATAAAGTTGCCTTATGAGCTGAAAAAAACTTGATTTTTTTTCGAATAATGATCTCACCATTAACCTTACTCTTGCACAACATTTCTGAACCTAAACTGTGTGAAAAAACGGGTCCTGCTTTTTTTCAAAGTTTTACAAGTTTACCACTCTAAAATTCATGTTTGTGAGGTTTAGGTTGCTTGAGGATTAGCCTTAGTAGTCCTCAACATGTTTTGATGCTTCTAGGAAGGTTTAACTATTAAAAATAAAGTTATGACCAAAATTACAAGAATTGTATAATCCTGTTTTTTGGCCAAATTTAGGACTTCTAGGAAACTTTTTGGTGGATTTTTGATATCCAAATGCAATTTTGATTGTGTAAGTGGCATGTGTAACATAAATATAATTTTCCTTGAGTTTTGGGGCACCTAATATACTATATAGCATAGTATACAATAATGGTTGAGTTTTTCAATTGTAGAAGAATACGAGATATTCTAAATGCAAGTATAGCTTTCTCAATATTGCTAGTTTCTTAGGCTATTTGTGTGCATTTGTAGGTAGTAACCGTTTCTAATTGTTAAATTCAAACTGGGATAGATATTGAGTAGTTTCGATGGGATTCTATAGGTCATAATGCTAAACCCAGTATTTTCATGTTTGCTATATTTAGCACTTCATCATTGTCCACAAGGTTCCACTTGGTAAGAGATCTATTATTCTTTTGACATGATCCATGCCTCCTTTGAATCCTAAGTCCCCAAGGGGGACTAAGAAGACATGTATATAGTATCTATATTGAGAGTGACTATAGAAATTTTGATGATAGGTATGCAGAACGGCAAAAATGTAAATTTTTTGTACCCATTTTTTTCCAAAATGAAAAATAGTGAGGAAAAAGAAACCATATGATTTGATCACCAACGCATTGAAGTTAATGGGGAATTTTATCTCACCTACAAAAATCAATAGCCTCATTTATATGCAATGAACCGTAAGAACTGACCTTTTTTTTAACAAAATGGAATGGTCCATCAACTTTGGATGTGGTGACCAAGAGATGACAAATTCTACAAGTTTATCATTTTTTCCATATGTAGTAGTCCTTGAACTATAAGCTCGTGAAAGGATCTTCCAAAATGCGTGGATCTAGTATGGTTTTGGAAGTTTTTTTTCAAAACCCTAAAAGGACATTTTTATGTCCTACGAGGTTACCAACCTAGTGTTAGGAAAGAAAATTAGAAATACACAAAGTATAATCACTCTCAAAGCTACGAGAAAACATTGTGGTTCTATAGACTCTATTAATTTTTCCTTTTGATAGTACTAGTGTGTGACTTATGCGTTGTTGCAACCAAAGAAACATCACCTTAGCTCTATCAATACTCTCTTTCTACGTGTATAGTATGTTGCATTTCTAAAAGTGATGCATGACACAACCCTCTCTCTCTCTCTATATATATATATATATATTTATTATATGTATATGTATGTATGTATATTACATGCCTTAATCAAAGATTTTTCGCATAGATCTTGAGACCTTTTGCTATTGTTCTAGTACATCAACTATGACCTTCAAAATTTCTATGCTCTCCTTGTGCCCCCCCACCTCTCTCTCTCTCTCTCTCTCTCCTCTCCCCTCCCCTCCCCCCCTCTCTCTCTCTCTCTCTCTCTCTCTCTCACACACACACACACACACACACACACACACACACCCATGTGTTGGGTGTGTGTGTGTCTCTCTCTTTGATCTCTCTCTCTCTCTCTCTCTCTCTCTCTCACACACACACACACACACACACACACACACACACACACACACACACACCCATGTGTTGGGTGTGTGTGTGTCTCTCTCTCTCTCTTTGATCTCTCTCCTCTCCTTCCCCCCCCCCCCCCCCCCCCCCCCCCCCCCCCTCTTTCTCTCTCTCTCTCTCTCACACACACACACACACACACACACACACACACACCCATGTGTTGGGTGGATAGCAATATGGCTAGAGCTTGTGTGTGCTTACACATATAACTTGTCATTGTGGGATAGTAGCTGACAAATAGGCATTAAAAATTAAAGAGACGGCCCCAAGGCGACGTGTAGATAGAGTGAGAAAATCTTTTCTCAATCTCTTTTAAGAAAAGGATTGTGGCTATGATTGGTCTCTCTCTCTCTCTAAGGCCTTGAACTTGAATCATTGAATAGATCTTTGATGTCTCGTCTGATTGTTTTTTGAAACATTTTAAATTATCCCCTTATCAAGACTTGCGTGTACATGTGAATGTGTGTGTGTGTGTGTGTGTGTGTGTGTGAGAGAGAGAGAGAGAGAGAGAGAGAGAGAGAGAGAGAGAATGAGAAGATGAAACGTAAGAACTTTATTTTCACCCAAGTTATTGTATATATCTTTTTGGATCATTCCCATGGCATTAGAAATTCTCTTCATTTTCACCCAAGTTATTGTATATATCTTTTGGGATCATTAATATGGCATTAGAAATTCTCTTCTTCTTCTTCTTCTTCTTCTTCTTCTCTCTCTCTCTCTCTCTCTCCTCCCCATAGGTATTCAATCGTTGAAGACTTGTCGTTGTGAGCGGGATAGAAACACACACAACGCCTCTATAATGACCCGACACACACTCTTGGGATGATACACACACACATTATGGGGCACCACTTGGCTTACACAACCAGCCTGGCCGAGACAGGAAACATACACACGGAGTGAGAAGAGAGAGATTTTTCACTTGCCCACTCAATACTCACACATACACACTCACACACACACTCTCAATTCAGCTCAAAGGAGGCAAATTGTTGTTGTTTAGACTCAATGAAGCTCAGCCCAACACCAATGGGGCAAATAGTTTACACAGTATTGAGAAAATACACCAGATACAACCACAAAGTTAAGCAGAGGCTTCACTCACCGGAGAAGATTACACAGAAAAACAGCAGAAAATCTGTGAGGAATTCGGCAAAATGGACAGCACCATCGCGTCCGGAACGGCCCAAAACCCCAGTCTACAATGTCAAAGTGCTCAAATCCGACCTTGGATGAGCAGTTTAGGTCCTCATGATGAACTTTCTGCATAAGTATCACAAGAAAACACCCACGTCGTGTCCATACTTCTCCGCGTGCAAGTATTGACCCCGTTCGACCTCCTGACGCCACTCGATGTCATCTGACGCACCTGCTTACCTCATGTCGTCGGCGCGCGGATAGCTTCCTCGAGAAGTTTTACGCGCTACCTACTCCTCCTTATTGTAGAAGAAACACAGTGGTACTGGTAATAGTGAAAATCGATGCACTATGTACACCCTGTCCTACCTGTACACATGTGAGCCGCACGTAACCACCTGGCTCTGAAAAATGGGCAATTCTTTATTTGATGCACCATGCATGTATATGTACATATGCGCAATCTCTTGCTCCAAAAAACTCCTGACATCGTGTAGAATTCTAAAGTCCCTTTAAATTGTCTGTACACCTTTAAACATTTTTCTATCTCTTTCTCTCTCTCCCCCCCCCCCCCCTTCTCCGTACTGTGTCATTTGTTGCGTGCGAAAAGTTTGTTTTCTCTCTCTCTCTCTCTCTCTCTCTCTCTCTCTCTCTCTCTGTCTCTTTGGTTGATTTTTCTATAGGCACCCTTGCTTGTCCAAATTGAGAGAATTTATAGATTTTTAAGCATCGCCCACAATTTAACACTTATAAAAAGAAGAAGAAAATACCTCAGAACTAGTAAAGGCCCGTCAATTGGTAAATCTCTCTCTCCCCATTGGGATGCCAATACTAGGGATTTTTTTGCCAAGCATTTTACCCTTTCAAAATATTTTGTTTGTTTTTCTACGGGTGAAGAATGTTAGTTATCCTTAAAAAATACACTATAATGCCAAGAAAATTATAATATTTTAGAAATTTGAAGGGCAAGGGTGCCCCTAATGAGACGGAGTCCCTATGAGCTCAATGGTAAAATATTGTTTTTGGACCTATCTTGTCATCCCATATTGCATCTAAGAGTGATCCAACTTAGCTCTCACTCCATTTGATATGAAACATGGTATTGGGACATTTTACAAGTGTTCTCCATTGTTGCAAGTACACTAGAACCCTTGCAAGTTAAGTGGCCTTAGCTTCATACCCTACTTGAGTTCTTAAGTATTTATATATGCAAGATGGAAACAACCTTTTATATTTATATACACTTTGCTCTAGTTGGCCATATGGGAGGGTGCAATTCTTTCTCTCTCTCTCTCTCTCTCTCTCTCTCTCTCTCTCATGGTCAATAACATGGATATTGACCCCTTCATTTGCATGTATGTCCTCAAAGCGAGACAACCCCAAGTTGATGTCAGGTGTGCCTTTTTGTTTTTCTCAATCTCTCTAAAGAACTACTAACTTCCAAAAATTTATAAAAAATATCAATATTTGACTTGAACAAACCCCCTTGAAAAAATACAGCCAAATATATCTTCAAAAATTAGATTCTCATTGAATAACAAAATCTCTACTAAATTAGCCCCCTTTTGTTATGTACATCTAAACTAGAACATTTATTCTTTGTAGAGAATAAAGTCTTTTGACTTTACATTTTGCAAAGTCTTGTCATTTCTTACAAACTTACCTTTAGCTTTTGTATTTTAAATTTAACTTTTTGTCTTTCTAAAAGAAACCAAAATTGTTGTGTTGGCTTACGGAGACTTTCATTGTTTTTCAATACATGATGGAGACTTACCTTTCATTTCACATCCTGACATGTCTTTACTTTTCTTGCATTCTATTGTTTTAGAATGCTAAAGTGAAGCTTCACCTTGCATAACCTTGCATAATTTCAGTAAGTTTTACACACACACACACATTTTTTTTTGTTGCATTCTATTGTTTTAAAATGCTAAAGTGAAGCTTCAACTTGCATAATTCTAATAAATTCTATACACACACATATATTAATTAGTTCTTTTTATTTCACCTTTCATTTTACTTTAAATGGCTTTACATTCCTTGCATTCTATAGCTTGATTCCAATCAGTGTTAACGTTCAAGAAACTTTCTTTTATTAAGCGGTTGTTGGTCGAGTTTCCTCCTCACAAAGAAGAAAACCGGAAATACTAGCAAAAATTTTGAGATTCGTAAAATTTTTGGACGCATATTTCATTGGTTTTTCTTTTGTTTACCATGGTTTGAAGCTAGCTAGTCTTGAGTTTCAATCGGCTCAAGACTAACCTGAGGAAATCCTTTCCCAAAAACTGATACCAATTTAATTCAACCTAACAATTTTATCACTTTCTTATTGTTTTTGAAAGCCGTCGTGACCCTTTCACTTGTTGTATTTTAGAGTAGATGTTTTGTAAGGTTTTTTTTGAATTGAACCAATGAGTGACAAGTGGAGTCCCTCTCCTTCCTTGATAAGCTCCATTTTATATAGTATATGTAACATTTAATGGTCAAGTAACTTGTGTGTAGCGGAAAATAGCATGAACATAGTGAGAATTTCATTAGAATAACTTCCTAATGAGACTAACAAGAGTGCTTGGATGGAGAGAGCAACAAAAAGCATAACACCTAGTTAGATAGCATGAAAAATACTGCAGAAATTAAGCAATTGAAAATAGTTGAGGACCGGATTTTCATGGAGCCGCTCCCCCCTCCAAAAGGCTTTGTATCAAGAGAGATATTTTACAATACAATTTCTTGTGTTCCTTCAATATTAGCTAATGCAATGAAGATGGAAACTTCATGCACTACGCAAAACACTTATCAAACACAACATCAATTCCCTCACGGTCTCAAACCGATGACCTCACACACCTTCAAAGATGGTGAGAGCTAGCAGGGTATGAGAGTAGATTGAGAGGAAGGAGTATTCTTACGAGAAAGCTGTACATCTCCTCACATAATCACTCATATTAGCATAGCTTAGCTCAGTAATTAGCATGGTAGAGGAGATGAGCATGCATTGAAGCTTGGCTCTTGGTTGGATTTGCATCACAAAGCCAAGAGTTGTTGGTGTAGGCCTCCCTTCTCACAATCTTGGAGTAGGTGATAAGCTTTCCATTAAAGCTTGAGAAGGAGAGAGAGTCTTCTTTTCTTCACACATGAGCTAGTGTGAGTGTGTAGGTGATAATGCCTTTGAAAAATGAGTCCCCCTCTCTCTCTTGGTCGACCCCTCTTGCTATTTGCTCTTGCTAGCATCCTATTGGACCTCCCCAGGCTTAGCCAATGGTAATTAAGAAGCATAAGTGATAGCCTTCTGACATGTGTTCCCCTTTCCCCTTTTGTGAGAGATTTAGGTAATTATTTAATTCAACTAAGCTCTCATTGGACCCCTTTGCCTCCTGGCCAATAGGAACCAGGCAAGCCATTGGGCTGCTGAATGCTCATTGGTCCCTTGGGAGACTGTCCAATAGTCTTCTAGAGAGCTTAATTCTTATTGGTTTTTACCAGCAATCTAATGTGGACACCACTTTTTGGAGTTCTCCTTGTAAAAATAATTATTATTTTGATAAATCGAGAATATTGTAACTCCTGTTTTCTTGATAAACCTTGTAATTAATGAGCCCGGGCTACAAGCTTCCAGATTGTATCAGCCATTCAATTCCCAGCTTTGGTAGAACTTCAGATTATTAATTTTGACCACCCAAAAACCTTGGCTAAGGTATAAAAGCTAATTTTTGTAAGTTTTTTATAAGTTTTGGATAAGAAATACACAGCGTGAGCTCACGACGCTCACTTCTCTCCTTCTCGCACTTCCTACTCCCTCCTCGGTTGTCACATTGCAAATGCATTTGTTGCATTGCAACCGCAGGTAAGAGCTCTACGCGTTGACGTAAGCCATTCACCGTATTTTGTAGCTTTTGGCGTCGTCGACCCGCGGCCTAATTTCATCATAACTATAAATTTACACTTTTAAAATGAAAACTAATTATAGGCGGAGTATTGGGGCATCATTGTGAAGCATTTAGATGCATTCTGGGTCGAAAATGACTAGGTCAAAAATCCACTGCTGTTAATAATCGCGATTTTGAAACTTGACCTAAAGTGGGGTTTGAGGCCATAGACATGTGTGCTTAGGTCTTGTAAACTTTTCCTAGAAGTTTCGTTACGTTTGGATGTCATTTGATGCTGTAACGGATGTGATTTTCTTGCCGATGAGCGATTGGCTTTTGGTGAATTCAATCACTTGAGTGTAGACTGAGTTAGATGCGAGTTGTTAGTTGTTTTCCAAAAGCTTGACAACCTCTTGTAGCCTCTATGTACTAGTCGAGTCAGCTTTGTCCCCTGGTTTGACAAATTAATCGTGGTTCTCGCTAATAGTGCAATAAGATAGGATGGTGAGGTTAGACATGCGTCCCACATTTGGCACTGCTGCCGAGGATCGAAGAGACCTAAACTAGGGAAAAACACGAGCGTCTTGTGTAATTGTCCTTTAACTTCCTCTAGGTTCTCTTAGAGTTCAAAACTCTCTTTTAGAAGCTGCATAGCTTAAGATTGTCGTCTTTTGCTGTGTAGAGGTAGCTTGGAAGTAATCATACTTGTTGAGTACCTTTAGGATTGTAGGATTGTAGATTTAGATTGGGATTTGGAGAATGATTGGTAGATGAAACAAGTCTTAAGATCAAGACTCTGAAAAACATAAAAAACACAAGAATACAAGTGTTTATGGACACTTTCCACAACCCCATTGCATGAGAAACTAGGAGTAGGGTATGTAGGATCCGAGGTGGATTTCATAGCATTGCTCTCTCTGAAAGAATCAAGTGTGAGTTGTTATGTAAGGTTGCAGAATTTCAGGTCTACAGCTAAAAATAGCACGAAAAGACTCGAATTCACTCAATCCAACTGGGGAGTAAGCCTAAGAGTTATCTGAACCAATGGTGGGTAAGCTCAAGGATACTTCGAGGTAAAAATTTCAAGAAGTTGACCAAAACTCAGATTATTTACTTTTTCTTGTCTTTTTAGGCCAAACTAAGTTTTGACTTGATTCATAGGCTTAAAACACATCATAAAAGGACCGTCCTTGAGAAAATTTCAAAAAAGTGCTCATTTCAAGCCTCAAGTTAATAATCACGATTATTAAATTTTTGCTCTAATTTGGCCAAGGCTCATACCATTGACTCATTGCATGTGTACAAAAAACTTTTGTAAAGGCCCAAGAGATTTGGATCACTAAACTGGCAAAAAACTGGGTGAAAACTAAAGTTTGTACTGTCTTTTTGAATCTTAAGAGTGA
This sequence comes from Adiantum capillus-veneris, assembly GCF_014529385.1. NCBI lineage: Eukaryota > Viridiplantae > Streptophyta > Polypodiopsida > Polypodiales > Pteridaceae > Adiantum > Adiantum capillus-veneris. The sequence continues at coordinate 96,736,670 of NC_140932.1, forward strand.
ATAGAAGAAAAGTTTATCCAAACTTGGTGAAAATTTATTCATAGGCTTATATGGAGGTGATAAACATGTGTATATGCTCAGTTGACCAAAAACTTGAAAAAATTTGACAAAAGTAAATAATCATGATTATTTACATCTGTCTTGTTTTTGAACTTTTTTGACCAAGTTGGCATACCACTAGCTTTACCATGTTGTAATAAGCCCACAAACCAAATTTGGTAAGATTTGGATCACTGGAGTAAAAACTGTGATAAAAATTGCAAAGTTAGTCTGCGGACAGATAATTGATGACCATTTGACCAAAAATTGACCAAACTTTATGAAAGTTGGATAGTGACCTTAACATAAGGTGCTTAATAGATCTGTGTCAAAGTTGGTATAAAAATTTGTAAAAAATTGTCAAAAGTAAATAATCACGATTATTTACATTTACTTCAAAACTTGGTGATTTTGCAAATTTGAGTATACCACGAGGTCAAGCACATCAATTGGACCCCACAAATCAATTTTGGTGAAATTTGGACCACAAAAGTGAGACTTAAGCTAGATTCTCGAAATCAAAGTCTGCGGACATGGAACAACGGCGGATAAACTTGATCAAATTTGGTCCAAACTTGTTGAAACTTGCCCAAGGGCTTTAACAGGTTGTATACTTGCCAAATCAATCCAGAAAGTGTAAAAAAGTGACAAAAGTAAATAATCGTGATTATTTACTTCTGCTATCCAGAGACTTCAAATTTGACTTTTGGGCTTATATAGTGTTAGACCAGCATAAAATAAGGCCACTGGGAAATTTTGGGTTCAATTGGATCAAAATTGGTACAGATACACTCAGTTTACAGATTGCAGATTAAACCTTTGATTTTGCTAAGTTAAATCTGAAAGTCAAAATTTCGACTTCCATAGCACGAATTGAAGTCAAATACAGAGACCAATCACTGGAGTTCTCAAGAGCTCTATTGTCCTTATAGAAATATAGCTAATTTGATAAATTTTGTAAAGGAATCAAGTTGCACACAAGGAATCAGTGACTTGACAGAAAGTTGCAATTGAGTCAAGTGAAAATTGACTACAAGTCAATCTAAGATGAGTACTCTATCCAGGGCTTCATAAGTCTATATGAACCTTAGATCCGGTCGTGTAATAGCAAATCAAGGCCTATTTGGATAAAACACCAGTAGAGTATCCACTGAAGAAAGCGTAAATCAAGGCAATTCCTTGCACACAATTCCTGAAGAAGTCTCGGACACTTTTTCAAATTCAGCATCCGAAATGTCTTCTTACTCGACTCACTCGGAAACCGGAACGACAATGCGCTACAAGCATATACTCTCTTTTTACAAGACTAATCGTCATGGAGCCCAGGTTTACTTGGATCCTAACGAAGAGTATACTATTCGCATTGATGATCATGGTATTGAGTTCGAACAAGAAGTTAGGGCCAACAAGCAAGGAAAAATGTACATGGATCGAAACAGAACTCAATATGTACAGGTTGAAAATCCTGATGTGATAGACAAATGGGGATTAGAAGTAAACACTATAATCCCAGATATGCCAGCAAAAGAAGGACCACCAACTTTGGAAATCGAGGGATATGATCAAGTAGACTTGAAGCCCTTGAAACATCTTAGTACGGGTAATCCTACGATCGGAGTATATTGTTGGGAAGATAGAAACATAAAAGATCTTTTGTGGACTTCTCATGCTAGACTAGGACAATTAATGGCCATGAAGATCATCTATATCTTCAAAATCAAAGATAAGGGATCTGCGGATCTACCAACTTACTTGTTTAGGGATTGTTATAACAACAACTTTGTTATGATGACTCATGAGGAGGTAGAGCAAACCAAATACTAGGGTTATTTCATACGGGATTGGATATTGGGTCAAGGACCAAAAACCACTCCAAGAGACGAACATGGTGAGAGATCATCTGAGAGTAATGTGAAGAAACCAGAAACCACCTTATCACATAGACAAACAGGTGACACTAAGGCCAACCCAGGGCTACATGAGTCACTATTTCCGACAGACTGGTTTGAAGGACTCGGAAGAGGACCAACTCCTAGAAGACCTAGAGTTGAATCAAATAGACGTGCCAGACCAACTGATCTCCAAAAATGGGTCAGACAATACAGTGGATCAGGGGATCCATATGACCACTTAGCAAGCTTCAAGCAAGTGCTAAGAGCGGAGCGTATATTCGATTTCCATACTCAATTCGAAGGGTTTGGAATGAAATTAGAAGGAAAAGCTTTGACATGGTTCCAAAACATTCCACCAAGGTCAATCATGGATTTGAATACATTAGCTCAAGGATTTGTAGCTTCTTATTCTAAAACGGGGATTAAAAATAATATGGTAGCTCAAATCTATAGATTTAAACAGAAACATAGTGAGTCTGTTAAGGATTGTGCAACTCGAATGAGAAAATACATTGCCAGATGCCCAGAGATGGAGATACCTGCAGAGGAGCAACTTGTTTCATTGTTTCTGGAGGGACTAATCAACAAAGAACTTCATGCTATACTCTATAGTAAAAAGCATGCAACCCTAGAGGCATGTGTGTCTGATGCTATCGACCTAGGAGACAATTGTGAGATGTTTAATGAAGAGGATGTCCCTAACGATAACCAAAGCGAGAAGACTGCATCCACAAAACCAGCACAAGTGGGAATGGTTGCTGCGGCACAACTCTCAGCCATAGAAGATATGCTAAAAAGGATGAATGACATGATGAACAATATGTAAAAAGCACCTATGAGAGGACCAGAATAGGGGATATCCCCACAGGGACAACCAATTAGGCCACAAAAATGGTGTGCAATCAAGGGAAAATGGACCAACCACGAGACCCACGAGTGTTACTTCAGACCGAAGTATGATGGGAATGTTCAGTACGTGCCCATGAGGCCACAAGGACAACCCACGTACATATATCAACCTAATATGGCTCAAGTTCAAAGACCACCAATGGGTATGGAGAGACCTCAACCTGTGTTGGGACAACAACCTCCTTATCCAAGACATAATGTGGTGCCTGTAAAGTACATACACTCAGAAGGAGTCATAGTTGAACAAGCATTAGGGTCAAAGCACGGTTTGGTGGTACAAAAAGTAGTGTCCTTGACACAACATATGCTTGGTGATTCTTGTGTGTAAAAACCATGGGCATTTTTTTGGAACTCGGGAGGGCAAATAAACTTCTTTTTAAAGTGGACGTTTTTTTAACTTTAGAAGCATGCAATCCTAAGAAGAGGTGGGGTTGACGGCAGGGCCGGGGGGTGGGGTTACGATTGGGAGCTTTCACTCCAGCACCTCTCTCTCTCTCTCCCTCCCTCTGTCGCACGTCCCTCTCCCTGTGTGTCTCTCTTAGTTTTGAACCTTCTCGCCTTCCTTGCCGCCTCCATAGCCACCGAGCTGCGTTGTTCGAGCTCTCTCTCTCTCTCTCTCTCTCTCTCTCTCTCTCTCTCTCTCTCTCTCTCTCTCTCTCTCTCTCTCTCTCTCTCTCTCTCTCTCTCTCTCTCTGCAAATGGATAGTAACACAGAAGATTACTGTCTTGGTGATGCTCAGGACCTTTCTTTCGATGACATAGAAGGTGATGCTCAGGACCTCTCTTTCAACGAGGTAGAAGGTGATGCACAGCTCCTCTCTATCGAGGAGATGGAAGGTGACGCATAGTTCCTCTCTTTTGATGAGGTACAAGGTGGCCCAAGCAATGTTCAGCAGATGCACATCAATTCCATTAGCACTAGTATTCCAGCCGGTATTCAGGCTTTTCTTCGTGATTATTGGGCTGCAAAGAAAGGCGCACAGAGAAGCAAGCAAAGACATCCTACGTCTGCTCTTGGATTACGGGAAGCCAGGTCAAGAAAGAACATTTGTGCAGCGATGGCTCGATGTTGGTGCAAGCAAACAGTAGGGATTGCAAAGAATGAGCAGAAGGAAATATTTCGGCAACTCCTGGACCACCAAACATTTTCCTTGCTACAACCATCAAATTTCAGCAAAGTCGAAGACACTGTTGTATCGGGTGTGCGCAACACTTTGACTCAAATCAAGGTCCCTCATTCAGCAAGTGAAATTTTTGTAAAGAGAAGCTCTTTGGCCATGATTCTGAACAATAGTACAAACTCACAATCAGTAAACCAATCCAGAATGGCTAGTATTTTGGGGATCCATCGAAGGAATATAGCTGCAGCAAGCTCACGGCTAGAGAATAAAGATGAAGATGAAGTGTTGCCATTGAGTGCTTGTGAGAGACAATTGCCACGAGGAACCGTTATTACCAATGAAACAAGAGATTTGGTATATGCCTTTTGGACATCAGAGAGCAGAGTTTCACCCAACAAGAAAGACATATGCAAGATGAGAATTGGAAGGAAAAGTGTCTTCAAACATCCTATACATCTACTCGACGAATATCAGGTACCAACAACTTCTAGTAATTGTTCATCTTGTTTGGTGCTACTTAAGGCTTATTTGGTCCAGACAGTGCCAAATTTGGTAGTCTGTTGTACGGAAGAAGGTGTTTACAGTACCAAAGAATATCTATAAAGTACCAAATCCTAGCTATCGACGACTGCCAAAGCCTATCCATAGAGTTTAAAACCCTCTCTATAGAGTACCAAAACCTAATTATCCAGTACCAATGCCTATGTATAGAGAACCAAAAGTCTATTTACAGAGTACCAAACTCAACGGATACCACCAAAGCCTCTCTGTAGAGTACCAAATCCTATCACTATAGGACCAGGATCTATTTATAGGATACCCCACACTTCTGATAGTACGAAAGCCTATATGTAGAGAACCAAATCATGTCTATCGAGTACCAAAGGCTATCTATGGAGTACCAAAGCACATCTGTAGAGTACCAAATCCGGTATATCGAGTACAAAATCCTAGCTATCGAGTGCTAAAGCCTATCCATAGAGTTTCAAACCCTCTCGATAGAGTACCAATACCTATTTATCCGGTACCAATGCCTATGTATAGATAACCAAAAACTATTTACAGAGTACCAAACTCATTGGATACCACCAAAGACTATCTGTAGAGTACCAAATATTCTTTGTAGAGTACCAAATCCTATCTATAGAGTACCAAAGCCTATCACTATAGGACCAAAGTCTATTTACAGGGTACCCCACACTTCTGATAGTACCAAAGCCTATATGTAGAGTACCAAATACTATCTATTGAGTACCAAAGGCTATCTATAAAGTACCAAAGAACATATGTAGGGTACCAAATCCGGTATATCGAGTACAAAATCCTAGTGATCGAGTGCCAAAGCCTATCCATAGAGTTTCAAATCCTCTCGACAGAGTACCAAAACCTATTTATCCAGTACCAATGCCTATGTATAGAGAACCAAATTCTATTTACAGAGTACCAAACTCATCGGATACCACCAAAGACTATCTGTAGAGTACCAAATCCGCTCTGAAGAGTACCAGATCCTATCTATAGAGTACCAAAGCCTACCACTATAGGACCAAAGTCTATTTATAGGGTACCCCACACTTCTAATAGTACCAAAGCCTATATGTAGAGTACCAAACTCATCGGATACCACCAAAGACTATCTGTAGAGTACCAAATCCTCTCTGAAGAGTACCAGATCCTATCTGTAGAGTACCAAAGCCTAACACTATAGGACCAAAGTATATTTACAGGGTACCCCACACTTCTGATAGTACCAAAGCCTATATGTAGAGTACCAAATAATATCTATAGAGTACCAAAGCCTACTGACAGTACCAAATCTACGGTACCATATTTGGACTTTTTGGTACTATTGAACTTGGGTGCACGTCTGTCCACTATTATAGTACCAAATTTGGTAATTTTGGGTACTGTTGAACTTGGGTGCACGTCTGTCCACTATTATAGTACCATATTTGGAACTGTCGAAAGCCAGTTTTGGCAATACTACAGTAGTGAAATTTTACCAGTACCATGATATTCGTTTTTTTCTGAATCGTTTTGTTTTTGTGCCATAGGTTGAGCTGTACCAAAGATTCAAGAAGGCTCACCCAACAGTGGTAGTGTCTCTTAGATGCTTTGAGGAATTGAAGCCATACTTTGTACGGAAGTTGAAGGATAGAAATACTTGCTGCTGTGTGGTTCATGTGAAGATGCTCTATTTCAAAGAGGCCCTTAATCAAATGTGGCAGAATAAGTTCGGGCGCCAGGGGAAATGTCACGTTTGCACTTTCTCCATTTGTTGCAGAGGTGATGAGAGAGGAACGTGTTTTGCAAACCAAGCAGTGTGTCAGCACATCACCGTTATGTGGGAATCCATCATGTGCCCAAAGCCTCCAAATTGTGAATACCATGCAAAGAAATGCTTGATGGGGGATTGCTCATAATGTGGAGTACGGAGGTTGACATTTTGTCCCGATGAGATAGTAGAGGATAGCAAGGAGGTGTCTGTGAAGGTTTTCATGGAGGTTGGAACAGGACAGGTTCACGAAGGTGGGAGTGAGAAGAAGAGAAAGGACTTGATTGTGCAACGAATGAAAAGTGGGACTTTTCTTAGCCTATTTTCAGCCCATCTGATAGGCTTCATCAGGCACAACTTTGTCTTCCGTTGGCAAGTCCAACAATTCAAGGACTGTTTGCAGAATTTTCCTAGAAACGTTGTAGTATCTGTTATTGACTTTGCGGAGAATTATTCCTTTAAAGTTCAGAATGAAATTCAGTCAATGCATTGGTGGTCTACCCAAGTCACAATACTTGTGCACATCACTTATTTAAGAAATGCAGCATGTGGTACACAGAAGACGCTACACGTCTACATATCGGATGACAAGTAGAATGACACATTGTTTGTACAACAATGTTTCTTGTTGCATGACAAGTGGCTAAAAGAACGAGAACATTCTCTGCAACAACATTGGGTTTGGTCAGATGGTGCTGCTTCACAGTTCAAGGCCCGTAGACCTTACTATTTTGTGGCCAGGTACTATCAAATGACAGGATTGCACATGATGCATAACTTCTCTGCATCTGGCCATGGAAAAGGTGAACATGATGGGGCAGGGGCAGTCATCAAGAGAACTTTGACGCATGAGGAATTGAAACCAGATGGCTGGCGTCTGAAGTGTGCAGCCGATGTTGTCAACTTTTTGAAAGCAACTTTTCAGCCAAGAGAACAATCTCAGAGGTGTAATACGCAAAGAGTCTTTTGTCTTATTGGCGCGAATGAAGTGCATCGTAATCTGCAATGGGACTGTGAGAGCATCGTTCGCTCCCGTTCATTTCATTGTGCAGATGGCTATTCACAGGACAACCGCAACACCATACGCTTTCGATCACTTTCATGCTTTTGTGATCCGTGTATGCGTGGGTTGTGGAGAAGATGCTGGAACATAATGCACATTGAAGAATGGAAATATGTTTGCATCAAACCATTGCCAGAGTCCGGGGATACAATTAGGGATGACGAATCAGATGACGAGGAGGAGGGTAGAGATTCAACATCGATTCCGATGAGCCAAGTGTCCAACCTACCACTATATGAAGGATGCCCTAAAATGTTAAGTGGCATGCTGTCCATAGGGGATACTTTTGCAGTAAAAGCAGTTGAGGCAAACTAAGACTTCTACATTATCAAATGCACATAAGTGTTGTACCAAATGGTGAAAGCACAAAAGGATAAGTGGCATAACAAAATTGTTAGAGGAGGGAAGGTTGTTGAAGGATTTTTTTATGGCCAAGTTGAAGGAAAAGCTAATGCATACCGGCTATTGGATCACACATCTCCGGTAATGATCTACTCACATCTTGTTAGGGCCATACGTTTTCCGATGGAGCCTATTGCAGGATCCCTAGGTCAAATTTTACAATACAAGTTGTCTATTGAATTATATGAGAGGATATACAATAGCATGCCATATCATGATGATGAGAGCGACGAAGGTGCGTCCATGTTACTTGAGGGCAATGAGAAGCCCTGATTGAACAACTGAATCCGGTAGTCAATAGTACCAAATCTGGTAGTCAATAGTACCAAGTGTATTCCGCACTATGTGCTTTTTAGTGACTGAGTCAACTTCATTTTTTGGCCCTGAGCTTTATCTGTTCTCTCTATCTAGTTTTGTGTTGGTATGTTACCTTTCATTACATTACAGTTTCAGTTGTCCTCACTATATCTGCATTTGGTACATTTTGGTACTGTTGAACTTGGGTGCTTCTCTGTCCACTATTACAGTACCAAATTTGGTACTTTTTGGTACTGTTGAACTTGGGTGCACGTCTGTCCACTATTACAGTACCAAATTGGAACTGCTTGAACTTGTTGTATCACTTATGGTTTACTTTATTTCTCTATCTTGTTCTGTGTTGGTATATTACCTTTCATTACATTACTTCAGTTGTCCTCACTATATCTCTACTTTCTGGTACTGTTGAACTTGGTTGCACGACGGTCCACTATTACAGTACCAAATTTGGTACTTTTTGGTACTATGTTGAACTTGGGTTCACTCATGTCCACTATTACAATACCAAATTTGGTACAATTTGGTACTCCTTGAACTTGCTGTATCACTTATGGTTTACTTTATTTCTTGGTATTTTTCAGTTTGTCTATACGTATTTGATACGACCACCTTGAGCAATGTCTAAAACTACGTTGATAACATGAAAGGTATGCCAAACATAGATGCTATCTGCCTCAAAAATTAAAATGTTGGGCAACCTGGTTAGCTCCAAGAGGTTTCAACAGAATTAGTCAGAGGTTTCAATAGTAGAGATCAAGATACCAAGACAGTTTGAACAAGAGAAGTGGTTTTCCATTATGTATAGTATCGGGTTACAAAATTCCACTATTTACATGATTATGGCAATCTGCTACCTCCGGGGATCAAATTTATAGGAGTACCCCTCCATCTGTATGAAGTAATCAGTAATGTACCCAGAAATATCGTCTTCAGTGTCAAAGACTTGGTTTTTGCGAGTGTACGCTGTTGGGTACCGATCCCTTATCCACCCGAGCAACCAAGGCAAAACAAAATCCAGCAAGTAAAATGGGTAATCAGTTCCTACTACCATGGGATCGTATGATCGGATTGCCATACAGTTTTCATAGTCATTTTTAAGAGACTTGTATCTACAATCATCTACAAGAATAGTGTTGCTGCATCGTACTTTGGATGCCTTGCCCACAGCGTCCGTAGCTTCTTCACGAAAACCGGCTTATTGCCCATGTGTTTGGCACAACCGGCACCTCCGACATACGGGGCCGCCATATTTCACAGTCCTCTTGGGAGAGAATATATTCTAATGCCAAAAAACGAGGTTAGAGGTATGCGTAACTTATGTCCTGCAACATTCAAAGCGGACATGCTTTACCTGCAAAATATTTTTTCCTTCTATGGTTGGGGAAGCACGCGTTCACCATGTGTAACAGTTTTTCCCTTCTAAAGCAGGACCACAACACTAAGCTGGCTTTCTGTTTAAGCCGTAGGATGAACTCCTCCGCATCCGGCCTTACAAGACAAATTACATTCTTTTGGAGATAGACTACCCGTGGCGTGTGCTCCTTTGGCAGGCACTCAAGTTCCTCAGAGATTTCATTGCAGTTGGTTAGTAGCACGCCATTAAGATCAAGCACAATCATCCGCCCGCGTCTAGCAGCCACATCAGGCTGCAACAATGTGCTTTTTGCCGGTGTCTTGTCTAGCCACCAACTTACTAAAGCACCAACAAACATAATGAGTGGGGACAAATACACAGTGCAAACATCATATCTAAAACAGAAAACTGGTCCAAAAACTACCAAATTTGGTACTATATTGCACAAGTGATAAGGACTATCCGAAATCGCAAGTTCAAGAAGTACCAAATTGGTACTGTAATAGTGGACAGACGTGCACCCAAGCTCAACAGTACCAAAAAGTACCAAATTTGGTACTGTTATGCACATATAGTGAGGAAAACTGAAACACTAATGTAACGAAAGGTAACATACCAACACAGAACTAGATAGAGAGAACAGATAAAGCTCAGGGCCAAAAAATCAAGTTGACTCAGTCACTAAAAAGCACAAAGTGCAGAATACAATAGATTCTCACTGGCTACAGTTTGCATGCACGGGATAATTGATCACGGGTACGATTGCGCTTCTTTCTCTTCTGCAAACAGAAAAGTTCCTGCAGGGTCACAGAATCCGGGGAATCACCTCTCCGCTTCGAAACAGCATCGGCAGCAGTAGAGTCAACGCCCCCGTCGGTGTTGTCCACAACAGTATCGTTCGCAAGTACTTCTTCCTGCTCATCCTCGGCCTCCCTCCGATCTTTGTTGCCTTCCGACCCCTCTTTGACCTCTCCTTCACTCCCCTTTGTGGTTTCCACCCCCTCCCCAACACCCCCCTTTGTGGGTTCTTCCTCTCCCTTCTTGGCCGTTGCTTCATCGAGCTTTGTGTTGGCAGCATCCTGGCTTTCCTCTGCATCCAGCTCCACAACAACAGGGACTTTACCTTCCTCCTTGTCCCTTAGTCTTTTTACCATCTCTGGCCTCCTCCTCACTTTTACTTTAGATGTCACCTGTTGCCTCACATCTTTGCCCCGTCACATTGTCTTTCCCTACAGAATTACCTTGCTTCAGATCGTGGAGAACATCTGATATCTCCCTTGTCACCTCATCCACATCCTATATTCGACTTGCAGCCGACTTTGTGGCGTGCTGGTCAGCAACTGCAACATCCTGCTCCTCTGCAAACACAAAGAAAGACAGCACATACTAACTTGTATGAAAACCTCACTGAGTTGCAAGTGCACATATGTATTCAAAAATGCACACATACTTACTCTTGACAACTTGAAGACCACTTGCCCAGGACTTTGCCAAATCAGAGATTACCATATTACAACCCAGCTTGACACACAGATCCCTGCTTTGTAACAGAGCACTGAAGCACAAGGGATGATACTGGTGTCGGCACTCTAGCATGAAGGTTCCGACTACATGTGCGCACTCCAAGGGCTCACCGCATGCAACACACATACCAAACACCAGGATCACATTTACCGAATCATTAACCTGGGGCCTAGGATATAGTAGGAACCTCTTCCCAAGCCTGATATCAGACAACATCTCCTTCACAAATAGGGTATGCTCTTGACCTTCCTTCCATTTTTTCTCCAGAGTGTCATACTCAGCCTGTTGACAACCAGCGGTCCCAATTAGTTTCAAAAACTACCAAGAAGCCATACTGAGACTGGTACTTCTAAGTATTGTACTACGAAACAGAACCCAAACTACCAAAACCACCAAAACTACCAAACTCGGGAATCATATAGTACCAAAAACATATAAATACCCTCAATGCAGAACTAAACTACCCAAAACTTATGAAAACTACCAAAAGCCACTTTTTGCAGCACTTTCAAATAGTAACTAAAAGTACCAAAACTACCAAAATCAAACTACCAAACAAGCTTTTTGCATCACTTTCAAATAGTACCTAAAAGTACCCAAAACTACCAAAACTACCAAACAAGCTTTTTGCAGCACTTTCAAATAGTACCTAAAAGTACCAAAACTACCAAAATCAAACTACTAAACCCACTTTTTGCAGCACTTTCAAATAGTACCTAAAAGTACCAAAACTACCAAATCAAACTACAGAAGCCACTTTTTGCAGCACTTTCTAATAGTACCTAAAAGTACCAAAAGTACCAAAACTCCCAAAATCAAACTTTCAAATAGTACCAAAACTACCAAGACTACCAAAGAAACACTTTTTGCAGCACTTTCAAAAACTACCAAAATTACCAAAATCAAACTACCTAAAAGTACCAAAACTAGCAAAACTACCAAAGCTATCAGAATAAAACTACCATAACACCTTTTGCAGCACTTTCAAAAAGTACCTTAAAGTACCAAAACTTCTTCATAGTACCAGAAATACCAAACCATAAGACAGAAGGAAACCATAAACTACCTAGAATAAAAAAAGTTCTACCATGAGTACCTAATACTACCAATCCCACCAAACCAAGCATAAACAGTTCTATCAAAGGTACCTAACACTAGCAGTCCCACCAAACCAAGCATAAACAGTTCTACCAAAGGTACCTAACACTACCAATCCCACCAAACCAAGAATAAACAGTTCTACCAAAAACTCCCAAAACTACCAACACCTGTTGCTCTAGAATCTCCTTGTCGAGAAATGACATATCTTCACTGATTCCGTATCGACGTAGCATCCTTCGACTGGCAGCCAAATCAGTTTCTATCACATTGATTTCTGCATCATCGCCAGTGTTGGCCTCTCTCAGTGTTTCCAGTTGGGTCTCATATTCCTTGATGTCGTCCATAATCTGCTTGACAAGTTTATTGGAACCCTTTGCCCTCAAGAGTGCTTCCTTCTTCCGCTTCAGAGACATTGTCAGCTCTTTCAGCCTATCGGCTACCCCGACACATGTCTGAGGGACTCTCCCAACCATAGCTTCAAGGTCCGCAATATAATCAGGTGTCTTCTCCTCATGACGCTGTGGGGGGACTTTCTGTGTAGGGGACATACTATCGACTGGTGTAAGTCGGGGCTTCTTGGTATTTGATGGGTGGCCTCCTTGGGACGCACCGTTTGCCTTTCGCCAATTCTCAACCTTCTTTTCCAATCCTCCTGGTCAGGAGGAACACATGTTGAGTACACTCTCACCAAGCCTAGCCCATGCAACCCTGTGGCCCGCAGGGTCCTTTGTGGCTGCATGACACTTCTCATATGCAAAATAGAGGGCAAATTTTGTAGTGATCTCCCCACATGATGGTGGGACCTAGTACACCTTATGGAACAGGAACCTGCATTCATCCTGAAGCCGTGGCTGCACGTGATTTAAGTAAATATTTGTCTTCTTCTGGCTGGAATGCCTGAATACAGTGAGCCATTGGTCATCAGGGATGTCATGTTCCGTAAGATCCTTTGGCAGCACGCCCTCCATGCTCAATCCATACTCATCATGAAGCTCTTGTGCTATATAGCAGAACTTTGTCAAGATAGGGTACTCCTCCATCTTGTTTTTTCCTGCGATGTGGAAACAACACGCAAGTAAAGACATGCCCTCATTATATGCCTCATTTCAGTTGTGCAAAACAAAACACATGGAATGAAATGAATGTATCTCATTCAGGTGACAATTGCAAAATTCACTTGTGTACAAAGCCAAATTTGGTAGTGGTTAGTATCAAATTTGGTACTGGTTAGTACCAAATTTGGTACTAACCAAATTTGGTTATGCTGACATCCCTACTGAGCTTCAACTTTGTGCTATGCTCATGCACAACATATACTGATTTTTGCACTTTCATGCATGCAAGTTAGCAATCTAAAGAGTAGCTTTTACATGTAACTTTCATAAACCCTAAATTCCTAAGAAGATCCCAAACATGCACATGTACTTGCTGCATGCAAAAAAATCAAATGCAGACCTCATCAAATAAAAGACATGCAGAAGCTTGCATGCATGGAAAATAAAATGGTAAATCACTAGAAAACGCACAGCTCTGATAGCACCTACCTTTAGATGTTGTAGATGACCGTGGAGTCTCATCATCGGCAAAAAGAGGCCCAGGCTTAAATGAAGTCTCCATGGACACAGCAATTTTCTCCCTCTCCACAAAGGAGGCCCCCTTGCTAGCCCTTGTATTTGGGGTGTCGATGTTCCGAGGGGATTTTGCATCCATTGTCCTCTTCTTCTTTTTCCCATTGTCCGGTGACGCTTTGGCTGCTGATTTCCTCGCTGGCGTCCTCATCTTCCTGATTGTGAGTAGCCGGGGAGCTTGTTACCTGCAACTGTAGTGGTTTGCAGAAGGCGATGTAGTAAGAGAGCAAGGCGAAAGCTGGAAAATGTGTTGAGCAACTGCGCCACTCACAAACGCAGTCTGTGATGGGACTTTTGGCACGGTTTCAAAACACCACTCGCATTACTTATTGCCCCACCCACGTTTTCTTTCACGGAAAGTTTAAATCATACAAATTTCCCTCCTACCATTCTTTAGCATAGATGAAAAAAAAGGTTCCCTCCAAAGTGTGGACATATGTAGAAGTACCAACCAGGTAGAAGCAAAATAGGTCCTTTTTTTGTACCACCAAACCATGCTTTCACCCATTAGTGCATATTACACCCTATGCAGAGCCTAGTCCATCTACAGTAATGGTAGAGGGAGATTGGTATAGTCCACACCCACCACCAATGGAGGAAACCATGACTTATGCTCCACCAGAGCTCGCATCAATGTATTATGTAGCTAATCAAGGTGTCAGACCTCCTATGGGAAGACCCATGATGAAGCCCAGAACAGAAAACTGTCATAACTGTGGTGTTGATGACCATTGGAAGAACGAATGTCCAGAGCCTGACAAAAGCCTCAAACCAATTGAAGACTATTGCATACAATGTTGCAAAAAAGGAGGACACTTTCCGAAAGATTGTCCTAAGAATCCATTGAACAAGGAAAAAACTGTAGTCAACGTAGTCCAAGTGATGCCTAGTAGCTCATTAGAGAGCGAACCGATTGTTCCAATCAAGGTAATCACTAGAGTCTAGGCAAAGAAAAAGAAACACAATTCCTCTGGTGATTCGGAGAACACAAAGGTTTCTTCTCATAGAATCAAAAGGAGCAGAAGCAAAATATATAAGAGGAGAAAACAAAAACAACGGGTTGAAAACGAAGAGAAAGCAAAAATTCTAGCCCAGGACAAGTTGAAAGAAACTGGCAGTGAATTTAAGGAACCTATCATGAAATCTGGAGGATCCATTCTGGTTGATAAAATTTTTGAGCCTATCAATGCTGCCTTGGAAGCCTACCAAGCCGGACTAAAAGCAGGCCAAAACATGGAAAACAGATGGAAAAACTATCCATCTCTAGACATGGAAGCAGCTAAGCTGGAAGCTTATCAAAATTTGATAAGAATCACCCAGGAAATGCTGGATAAATAGAAACCCAAGCTTAAAAGTATTGCAAAACCAGAAGAGCTGGCGGTAGAAGAAACAAAAGCAAAATCCGATGTGGTGGCCGAACCCCACCTTGAAACAAATGAACCAGAGCTCATGGTGCCGGACAGTGAAGATGCCTTAGACGGAATTCCATTCGTGGAGGAAGACTGGCCAGGATACTTATGGGAAAAGGTAAGGGAGATCAATGATGGGAGCCTAACTTTAAAGTCAGCTCCTATAGTGGAAGTCTGGTTCGATAACCTACCGTCTCGTATAAACATGGATATACAATCCTTGTACGGGGATTGCGGGTCAGAGGCTTCACGAATATCTAAACCAATGACATTAAAAACATTACCTTCTTACTTGGGAGATAATGAAGATGAGTCTATCATTTGCAAAACCACTCAAGTCAAAAAAGCCTAACAAACCCTCGAAGTAGACAACATTCGTTCAATCATGTCTACACCTATCCAATGCACTCTTACCTTGGGAGAACTGTTGAAACTCAGGCCATACTTATGGAATGATTTATAGAAAACCCTAAAAAAGGTGGGGATAACAAGGTTAACCTCTAAGAATTTGGGAAACTCAAAAAATGAAACGGAGTACAAAGAGATACGATCAGTTCCTATGAACAAGGTCGGAGAATATTATGAAGGGGAAGAAGGAAACACTACCATCCCAGTGAAGTATAATGACATTGAAACCATGGCAATACTGGATAGTGGAGCTGGCATAGCCATAGCCACTAAAGCAGTATGGGAATCTTGGGGACAGCCAGCCATTAGACAAACACGAATGAAATTGCAGTTGGCTGACGGACACATTGAAAGACCGCTAGCGCTACTAGAAAAAGTGATAGTAAACTCCTGTGGAATTGAATATCAACACACTTTTGCCATAGTAGACTTTGGGAAAAAACTCAACTATGAAATCATATTGGGAAGACCTTTCATGCGATAGGTACAACTTATCCAAGATTGGGGAAACGATTATCTGTACTTAAAGCAGGTGGGATCTATAACAAGGGTCAATCTAAAGGACCACACCTATAGAGACGTCTTGAAAACACCCATCCATGAGTTTGATTCAGTCTCTTCGGCTGAAACTAAACTTCCATCTTGGCTAAACAGACACTCCTATTTGGATATGCGGAGCTTCAGAAAATGGAATCTTGAGACGAGAGGAATGTATCCTAGAAAGGGATTGTACAGACGAAGCCTACATACCTGAATCCTTCCTAGAGCATTTATTTGAACCATTCGAGTGGACTCAAATCTTAGCGACAATGGATGTATGTGTGAATACGTCTATGCCTACTCAATTTTGCAATGACGATGGCTACGACATAATTCCCATCTAAATGGTGTCAGTCCTTAACATCGAGGAAAAAAAGGATGAGGAAACAAAGGACTTGATGAAAGCTCAACAAGTCTTTTTTGACCTCTATTACAATGCAACTGATGAGTTGAATGAACACTCAGCTACCTCCGAAGATTTGGGATCCGAAAAAGAACATACGAGAGCTCAACTACTCTTAAGGGGAAGGGAGGAAAAAAAAATTGACTTTCCAAACCAGAAATCAAGAAGACAAAAATGGTATAGAAGAAAGAGGGACACTAAAATTGTGAAAGCAAGACCTATGCCATCAGTCTCCAGTAAAACAGAATTCCTGATGCAGATAGATGCTAAAGATTGTGTCAAGGACAAAATAACTGGCAGATATCCTTCGAACGGAAACTCAAAAATGTCTCAGACATCGAGAAAAACAAGGAAGGGTACTCAGGAAGAACATCAGGATAAAAAGCCACTCATGACTAGAGTCGAGTGGAAAAATAAATATCAAGAGTTGAAAAAAGATCTAAAGGAGATATACACCACCGAAATGGAAACCACGGTAGAGGATGGGAAGGATGTAATGCATGTTACATCCCATTACAAAAAGTATACTCTCCAAGATCGCAAAATCATAATTGAACAACCTCTTAGGGAACTACGAAAACAAGGCGAGTCTTACGAAGGACCTGAAAACGCTAAAAGGGTAGACTTGGCTGAACCAAGAGGAGAGCCTAGACTGGCTTACATTGCAAATGACCTTACAGAAGAAGAAGAAAAGCTTTTGTTAAGTTTGCTAAAGGAATATCGGGATATCTTTGCTTGGTCTTACAAAGATCTCAAGGGTGTTGATCCAGAAATATGCCAACATACCATACCCATGAGAGATGATGCGAAACCAAGTAGACAAAGACCATCCACTTATAACGAAACATTTGCTAGAAAGATCAAAGAAGAGATTGAAAAACTAAAGGAAGCTGAATTCATTTATAAAATTAAACACACTGATTGGGTGTCCCCAATTGTGGTAGTACTTAAGAAGAATGGAAAATTACGAGTGTGCGTTAATCTCAAAAATGTGAATGCAGCTACCATTAGAGACAACTTTCCTCTTCCGATAACTGAGCACGTTTTAGAACGAGTGGCAGGAAAATAAGCTTACAGCTTCTTAGATGGCTTTTCGGGATACAGTCAACTTTTAGTTGACCCAAAAGATCAGCACAAAACTACTTTTGCAACAGAATGGGGTATATTTTCCTATCGGGTTATGCCGTTTGGGTTAACTAATGCTCCAGCCACATTTCAGAGATTGATGAACCATGCTTTCAAAGAGTATCTTCGAAAATTCTTGGAAGTATACATGGATGATTTATGGGTACATTCGTCAAACCGAGCTGATCATTTTGAACACCTCAAAAAGGTATTCGAAAAATGTAGACTTTACAGGATTTGCTTAAACCCAAAAAAGTGGACATTCATAGGAAGACAAGGGAAAATTCTTGGACATATAGTGTCGAAAAATGGCATAGCTACCAATATTGAAAAGATTCATGTCATTACTGATTTGCCTAGACCAACAACAGTCAAAGGGGCACAAGCCTTCATGGGACATTGTGGATATTACCAACGGTTCATCTACATGTATGCTATAATTGCGAAACCCATGTATAGCTTGATTACGCACTTTGAATGGACCAAGGCATATGAAGAATCCTTCATGAAGCTTAAGCAAGCTCTCACCTCAGCTCCAATATTGAAAGCACCCGATTGGGATAAGGTATTCCACCTACATGTAGATGCTTCAAACTTTGCTATTGGTTGTATACTAGCCCAACCAGGAGATGGGAAAATTGACTTTCCTATTTCTTATGCTAGCCGACAATTGAATATGGCAGAAAAGAATTACACCACCACTGAAAGAGAAGGACTAGGAATGATCTATGCCGTTAAAAGGTATAGACATTACCTATTGGCCAACAAGTTTGTGTTCTTTGTAGACCACCAAGCCTTGTTATATTTGGTCAAAAAGCCATGCAGCACAGGAATAATAGTGTGATGGTTCATCATTCTTTTCGAATTTGATTTCAGTGTGGTTGTTAAAAAAGGCACTACACATCAACGAGAAGATCATTTGTCCAGGATTTTTAAGGGGAATCACCTAAAGGGGTAGATGATGATCTACCAGATTCCTATTTGTTCTCCGTGGAAATGATACCTTGATGGGCGGAAAAAAAATGTGTCATTAATGACAATAGCTCAAGTGGATTCACCACTTCCTACCACAGTTGATTTAATCGAGCAATCGGCTATGTATCAATTACTAGCTGGGAGGCTATATAAAAGAAATCAAGACGGAATATTGCTTTTATGCATTAATCCTAAAGAAAGAGATCAATACTTAAGTCAAGCAAATGTTACCATAGTAGGACTTCACTTTGCGGAAGACAAAACTATGCAACCAATCTTAAGACTTGGAGTATTTTGGCCGACTATGAGGAGAGATGTTTGATATTTTGTAAGAGATTTCCCTCAATGTCAGAAACAACAACCCATTCCTCATGTAACATTGTTTCAAATGTCACCTGTTCCTAAGTGGAGTAACTATCCGGTTACTTACTTATCGAGCCGAACATTTCCTAAGGATATGAGTAAACGCCGTCAAAGAGCAATTGAAACGGAAGCAAAAGACCATGCTCTTATTGGGAACCAATTGTATCGGAGAGGTAAGGATCAACATTTGCGTCTTTGTGCAAATGAAAATGAGTATATTCCGATTATAGAACATGGACATGCTGGCCTTTAGCTGGAGGTCACTTTTCTAGTGAGACCACCACAAGAGCAATCTTGATGGCAGGCATATGGTGGCCAACACTTTTTGCAGATGCCAAAGAATATGTTCGAAGGTGTGATGCTTGTCAACATGCAAAAATGCCAACACGGGTAGACAATATGCCCTTAAGACCAATTATGGGGGCTAGAGCCTTCGCAAAATGGGGTATAGATTTTGTTTGACTGATACAGCCACTTGCTTATAGAACCCAAGATCAATATATCATTGTAGCTACGGACTATTTGACCAAATGGGCCGAGGCTAAAGCGACTCAAAAGAATGATGCCTGAACCACTGTTGCATTCTTATATGAGTATGTATTCGTAAGGTATGGACTGCCAATAGAGATTGTCAGTGATTGGGGAACTCATTTCCTCAACGAGGTAATAGAGTATTTGCTTAATTATTTTATGGTTATCCATAACAAATCATCTCCCTATCACCCACAAGCAAACAAACAAGCTGAGCATACAAATAAAATTCTTAGCTCGGTACTGAACAAAGTGGTTAGTTCAGGAAGGACCGACTGGGAAATGAATCTCCATGCAGCTCTATGGGCTTATCAAGTTTCATTCAAAACAGCTTTAAATGCTACATTCTTTAACTTTGTTTATGGTCTTGATGCCATGCTGCCAATAGAATTTCTATTGCGGACCTTAAGGGTAGCACAGACTCTTGAGTGGACTGGACATGAATTGTCAGAAAGACTTGAAGATTTGGAAAAGCTATACGAGCAAAGGCTAACTGCTGTAGCTCATATCTATGCACAAAAGAGGAAACAAAAACAATATTTTGATTCCCACTTAATCACCAAAATTTTCAAGAAAGGGGACTTAGTTCTAATCTATTCCCTTAAGCAACACATTCCCAAGTTTAAGAAAAAGGGAAATGGACCATTTATCATTGAAGATGTATCTCCAAGTGGAGCAGTAAAATTGTCAACCATAGATGGTGAACCAATGGCTAATTGGATTAGTGGATTTCATTTAAAGAAATAAAATTTGTCACTAACCAATGAATTGCTAGAGAGAATGCATACAGCCAAACAAAGGCAGATGAAGCGACAGTAGGTTATTGACGAAGCCCAAGAGGAAGCTAGACTTCGGGTGCTCAAGCGTAAAGCTTCTCTTAAGAATCAACAGATACCGATTTCCATCAACACTTTAAGACTAGATGATTGACAATGGGAATTATCTAAAGATGCAGTTTCAACAGATGACAACTGGTTAGATGGAATGGATCTCCGCATCAAAGTACAACTCAACAATCATAGCACCAATGCTTTGGTAGACACAGGAGCTAGAGTAAATGCAGCCAGTTATTCCACATACAAGAAAGCAACAAGTCAAGCATTGACCGTAGGAATAATGACAATCAAAGGATGCAACAAGAACCCAACTCCAACATTGGGAGTAGTCAACTTGAACGTGGTAGTACATGGATTCTCATGTCTGCATTAGTTTGTATGCTTGCCAGATGAACACATGAATGAGGCGATGATTCTTGGCATTCCTTGGATGCGTACATACAAAGTAGTACCAGATTGGGATACAAATCAGCTAAAGCTATCACTTAAGGGAGGGAAACTCATTGTTCCTATTGCACCTAGAAAAGAGGAATGGAAAATATGCAATTAGAGTACCACTCCATGAAGTAAATTTTCACCATCCCCTCGACAAACAAATGCTACAAGTAGCATGCAAGGACTCAGGCAAATTTGGGTACCAAAGGCACAACTTGTAGATAAACCAAATCATATCTGGGTGCCTAAGATTTCACCAAATAAACTGAAGACGGTTCCAAGGATTCAAGCACAGAATCGAGCATCTATGAACAAGGAACCTACCATGAAAAATGTGTGGAAGAAAAAGGAGCACTTATCTTCTCCACACAACATGAAACCAATCAAACAGTGGCCAGTTAAGTCTAAACAGACTCTCAAGAACCATGCAGACCGAGCTACCAGTGGCGAGAAAAAGCTCGACAATCGTCTAAAATGCTCCCCACAGCTCAAGCAATCAGCGTGCTTAAACACTCTGATGGTACTATCAAACAGAGAGCACAAAGGCTACAACATTTGCTCTTTGGAAGACATCAACAACAAACCTCGACATCGGAAACCCTTGAGTTATTTACTCAAGACCTAGCTCTTGCACAACATATTGAGTTGAATTGCATTGATCTTCATATCATGGTAGAGCCAATCACGGCTATGCATAGACACAATTGTTTGACCCATGCACGCAGTCGTCCTGAAGAAAGCCATCTAAGAGGGGTGGAAGGGTACTACTAAATACTAAGTGATTAAGGGCAATGTTTGAAGAGGGAGGAAGAAGTTTCATGTTAGCGTGTGATGTTTTGAAAAATTACCTAATAACACCCTTACAATTCATCAAGAAGGGAAAAGTCACTGATAATATCTTCCCGATGAGTGTAAATAGTGTATATACTATCAGAAAATCATAAAAGATAGTCCTTTTTTGGGTATTTTTCATCATTTTTGCTGATAGGAAGGCTTAAAAATGAAGAGATCCAACAAAAAATAATAAATCTGTGTTTTTCAAGAGATTTTCTTAATTATTGGATTTTCACTTTGCTTTTTTTAGAGCATTTTTCTATTTTCTTTGATTTTTTTAATAAAAAGATAAAAAATTAATAATACTTAGAAGAAAAGCTCATATGGAAAAACAAAAGACACGATGGTGATAAAAAAGACAAGGCGGACAAGCACGAAAATTTTCAACCAAATCAGAAGATGGAAGCGGGAAACCTAAATTAGGCGGTCAGGCCTACTTCTGCAAAATTTTTGCAGAATGAGCTACACGAATCCGATTTGGGAAATTTTTGAGCCTAACATAGATTTCACGGCCTAATAGGACTAACGGGGGAATTTGGGAAAATTTGGTTCGGGAAGTCCGGGTATAGATAGCCAGAGTAGGCTAAAACCACCTCATTTCCACTTGGAGCTTTGCAGAGAGAGCATTTCGGCTTCTTTCGCGCGTCATTTCTGGAGCCTACAGTTGACCTTTTTGAGCGCTGTCTCACACGAGACATGAGGGATAAGTTCCTTACTAATCAATGATCCATTTTGTACGGTCGGTAGCTAGTCTAAAGCCCTAGAAAAAACCCTAGAAGCCGAGCAGTGCACGAAGACCTACGACCTAAAAGTGACCATAGCACCCTGTCAGCTTGACCAAATCGGATGGGATTTTAACCATAGCATGCCCTAACATGATAGAACCATTCCATACCATCAAATGATCATTCGGATGGGGTCAAGGGGGTCCTCAGTAGAGAATTAGGGTTTTTTGAAAAAGGCCAGAATTCTGACCTGACTCCACAGATGTCTTGCTAATGAGGTTCATATACAATGTATATGATTGGTTTGGAGAAATACATCAAGTAAACCCCTCGAAAAGCGGAAAACGGCTCGAAGGTTACAAAGCGTCAAATTCGACACACGAGGCCAAACTGACTCCAAATGAGCCAGAATTGGACAGGTAGCTTCACGATGATGTTACGGACAAAGTCGAAAGCCTCAAAGTTGACAGACCAACCCAACAGACAAAGTAGTCACAAAAGACGGTGATTTCAGAGTCAATAGAGCACAAAGTGATGCCGGCATGACCAAACTTGACCAAATTCAATTTAGGACTTGTATTAGGTGTATGAAACATGTTTAGGTCAAAATTTATGTGAAATGCAAAGTTTTTGTCACTGTTGTATATAATCACGATTATTTACTTTTGCAACATTTTTGCATGGAAATTGTCAATTCACCTCACCTATCATGTGTACACACCTATTACATGTCAAAAAAGAAGTCTGTGAAAGCCAAAATTTGGGTTATGAACAACTTTTCTTGATCCAAATCACCTCATAATTCATACCCAAGGTCTATACCATGCTTAGAACCAGTCTATGCCAAAAAATGTCATTTTGGGAAGAAAAGTTAATAATCGCGATTATTTACTTTAAATAATAAGGAAAAGAGTGCACATTGCACATCATCATTTGAAAATAAAATAAAAAAATAAAATAAAAATACACATTGAAAAGCTAACTTTTTTAAATAATGTTTAAAAAAAGATAGATCTAATAAGCATAGAGAATAATAAAACAATTTAACAATTTGATGAAATGAATCTTTGTGAAATTATTAAATAAAAGTACTCTTTATAAATCAAAATAGGAAAACCAAGGTGAAGCTTCACTTTGGCATTCTAAGATAATAAAATGCAAGAAAGGTCAAGCCATACCAAGTTGTAAAATGAAAGGTGTTGTTCAAAGGGTGTTGTCCTAGTGGTTAAGGTGAGGGCCTTTAGGCACACGCACTATGGTTCAACCCCTGTAGACATGAGATGTCGATGAGTGGGTGCAATCCCATAAAAATAGCTCGTACAAGTGAGACGGCAAAACAAAGAATGTGAAATGAAAGGTGAAATAACAAGGTGACGAGAGTCATGAAAGCTGTTGATTTTAAGAGGGATAGAGATTTATGGAGACTAGAGAGTACGTGAAAATCAATGCCTACAATCACATGTCATTTTTGTTATGTTTTATATAAAATCATATTGTCCATTATATACACATAATCACACAATTCTTATATATTATGAAGGTCCCACTTAAACAACAAGAAATCTGCATATTAGCATTGTTAAACAAAATAGAATGAAAAAGAAGTCGAATAAAAACAACAAAATAAAAGGACCAAAGAACATTTAATTGAGTGCATTAGAAAAGGTAAATCTATAAGAATACAAAATAATAAAATAATCTAATGAACTAGATCTCTATAAAGCCGTTAAATTATAGCACTCTTTCAAAAATCAAAATAACAAAATAAATTTCATTGAGTCAATACTTTATATCAAGATTCAAGGGATCAAACTCCTATGAATGCACTCTTTAATTTATTGTTCTTAAGGCCTTTTTGAGAAAGCAAAAAAGACCCATTAATATAATAAAGTCATAAAGAAATTTAAGATAAATTTCATCAAGTCATGGCTCAATACGAGCACAACAAGACATTGTAATTCTATGGGTTGCTTAATATAATTCACTCACAATTGTGAGTTTTGCAAAAAAAAAAAAAAGATAAATTTCATTGAGTCAATACTTCACATCAAGATTGGATTCAAGGGGACAAACTCCTATGAATACACTCCTTAATTTATTATTCTTAAGGTATTTTTGAGCAAGAAAAAAAGACCCAGTAATATAGTAAATTCAAAAGGACACTTAAGGCGAGTCTTAATCACCATTGAAAACATTGAAAGTATGCCTAACACAATTCTCCTCTAAGAATTCTTCAATACTTCACATCATGGATCAAACTCCTATGAGTACTCTTTGATCTGTTGTTCTCTAAAGCCTTTTTCAACATGTCAAAAAGATCAAAGCAACTTTGGGAGATAGCATTTTAAAGGACTTGATTTCTTTCTCTTTAAGATTTTTTAAAGCTCTCTTGAGGGACACATGTTAAACAATTAGAATTAAACTACCTTCACCCATATGGATATTAAGACCTTTAGCAAGCCAATAACAAGTGATAAAATCACTAGACCTACCAATGAAAAGGGCATGTACATTAGTCTAAGCTAGCTTTACCATAAAAAGAATCATTGAGGTTAAGGTTTCCTTCTCACCAAATTTGTCATTGGTGGACAATCAAACCAAGGACTCATGAGATTATAAAGCAACATATCCAATGGTGTTTGGATGAATCAAGGCCATTGAGAAGAAGCATCTCTGCTTAATGATATCTATTGGAGTTTAGGGAGTTCTAGATCAAGTACCATGTTGTGAGTATGTATAATTTGATGAGCTTCTATGCTTCATTAAAAATCCAAGAGGCTTTTGTAGAAGAATGATGAGTTTTTATCTTTGTTTTGCAAGTGCCTACATGGGTAGACCGTATTAACTAGCTAGCAACTTGAAAAACAAATAACAAGTATATCCCACAACTTGTTGAACCAAATATTGTTCCTTAAGTTTTTACAACCACTGAAGATTTTAGTAGCAATAGTGCTCATCACGATGCACTTATTTTGACAATTAAACATCAACAAGTTGAAATCCTAGGTGTATATGTGAGTTCGTGCATGGTTACCTTCTCCATGATCATCACATTATGTTAGTAAATCCAATGGGCATAGATATTATCAATCACATTGCAACCCCCTCTCTCCATTGCCATGTCCCTCTTTTCGTTCTCTCCTCTACTTTGTCAATCGTATATGTGCCGCCCACTTTTCCCACTTGGCATTTGTCTATCTAGGAATAATTGCAAGAGCACCAATTTGTGTGATCTTTGGTTGCAAGAGCCTAATGATGTTGGCATTGGTGAATTCATAGGCATAGACAAAAATGGCATGCTATCGGGAGATTATGAGACGAGAGAGAGAGAGAGAGAGAGAGAGAGAGAGAGAGAGAGAGAGAGAGAGAGAGAGAGAGAAAGAGACCCTCTTTCTTTTTGCATTTCACCCATCTTCACAGATGCATTTTAGGCTTTGTGGATTTTTCTAAAGGAAATTAGCTAGGTCTTTTTTAGAGAAAGAACCCTAATTAGAGAGAAAATCTTAAGAAATTCTATGATACATCCCATGCCCCTCTATGCCTGCACCATTACATGCTACCCACATCATATGCTCCCCCTCTTTAGTATTGTCTGCATAGCTTCACCAATCCCCACCACCTCAACCACTCCTTGCCCTTCCAACCTCGTCGCTCACAACAATGAGCTGAAGAGAGAGAGAGAGAGAGAGAGAGAGAGAGGATTCCACATCACTTCATGCTTCTTTGTGTTGATGATGCTCCAACCATAGTTGATGTAGATGTGATGATCTCATGACCATAACATCTTGTGTAAGGCCGTATGCCTTAAGGGTGCCATATCTTCATCCCCCCACCCAGGGACTCAAAATGGTCATCCCCTCCCCTGTGATTGTGCCAGTGTAAACAAGAGAATTTTTCACCACGGAGCCTCCGTGAACAACCAGCCACTGCAAAGTCTCCACCTAGTCCACAACCTCATCTAGAAGTCACTCAAAAAGTCCTACGCTAGTTTCTTGATTCGCTAGTGGTCGACTACAACTAGAGTGGCCGTCCGCCTTGCTCTTAATATTATGTTCTATTAACCGACAAGTCAGACAGTTGAGTCAATATTGGGCGAATAGGAGGCTTGGGGATTTCCTAAAGCTCCCTATCGCTTGGTGTTGACCTTGGGGTTACAGACATTGCAAGAGGCAGTTGAGTCAATACTAGGCAAATATGAGGCTTCGGGATTGCCTAAATCTCCCTATTGCTTGGTGTTGACCTTGGTGACGAAGACATGATATGCGACAGTGAAGTCAACACTGGGTGACTAGGAGGCTTGGGGACTGTCCAACGCCACCTATCGCTTGGTGCTGACCTTGGCAAATAGGCATCGGCACATCCACGGACATTACATTGTTTTGAGTCATGGGCCGGGCTTGTCAGTCCAATAGGAAAAGGGTAAGAGTGATCGCCGATGAGAGGCGTACTCTAAAACTGGAACCTATAATGTTTGGGTACGATTGGCTAAGTGTGGGCGCCCAAATGTGAACGGGAAAGCCCATATAAAAGTCAATCTAAACTTGAAATACATCATTCTCTCATTTGTGCAATTGAAGAGTGCTCTTGCTCCATCTCCATCTTCTTCTTTGTCTCGTTGTGTGTGTGTGTGTGTGTATGCATGAGAGAGAGACTGTGTGTGTGTGTGTGTGTGTGTGTGTGTGTGTGTGTGTGATCGAGCATTACGGAGGCACGATGGCGGCGAGGCGGTTGAGCGTGGCATGGTGGTAGCTCCCTCTTCTTCGCGGCAAGGAATCCTTCACGAAGGCAAGCATAGGGCGGTGAGTGACACACCCTTGCTCTCTTGAGCTTGCTAGATTAGTCTGGTTGTGTGCTTGCATCCATTTGTGGCTCGCACACTGTTCAGCCAAAGGATAAAACATCCACACTTTTGCAACTATTCATTGTAATAAATGTCTTGCCGACATTATTTTTCATCGAGCCAATCATTTGTAATTAGCGGGATACGATAGACTTTCCAGATTGTATTCCATTCAAGTAGGCAAGATAGTTGTGCCCGCATTTGTAAGGAGAGATGATTTCACACCTCCTGAGGCATGCTTTTCCATGCATGGGAACCCCCCCATATATTTTTTTCCTTTTATCAAAATATTTCCCATTATATAAGTTACTTTTGATTTTTTCTTCCTTTTTCACAAACGTTTTAGCCTTTATTAAATAAATAATACTTATGCTAATCAATCACGATGTAGCATAATAAGTAAGATTTCTTTGTTGATCTCTCTTTTGACCTTAAATATTAAATATATATATATTCTAGTATTTTCTAATATATTTTTTTCATGTATATATATTAGTCCACTCTACCAAATATTTTATTCACTAGTTTTCATTTTCAAACCTCAACCCCACTTTCAAATTTCAATAATACCTCCATCTAGATGATTGCCAATCTTTTCAGCACTCTAGGTCATGTTTTCATACACATGAAGGAGCTTACACTTGAAGGCAAGAGAGAAGTCCACTCAAAGGGGACCACCAAAAGACTTTTGCAGCCACAAATAATACACTATTTGGCTGAATTTTTTAAGTAAAGAAGAACCCCGAATCTGAAGGAGCGTTCAACATGAAAGATGTAGCTTGTGATCTCAACTTTTAGCTCAATTTTTTTCAGAATTTTTGGAGTTATGAACACGGAGATATGATTTTTGTAGTGGACCCCAGTTTTCTCGTGTAATGGTGACACAGGCCATCCCCACTTTTCTTCCTTCTAGAATGGCTATGGTTCTACAAGTCTTCAAGCATGATTACAAGAGACAAGGCTCTTTTAATGAGGTCTTGGCTAGTCTAGAGTAATTCTATGACCATTTTTGGAGGATCCATCCTCATCAACAAATATCCACCTTCGACAACCTCTCTTATAATTTTCTTACCTTTCTTTTCTCTCCCTAATAAGCTTATGTCTATCCAAAGCTAAACTATTGTAAATATTTCCTATCCTCTACATCCTACCCACATTCTCTCTTCTTCTCTCTCTATTGACTCTGGTATTTTAAATAATGAGGAGACAAGATGGGAGCCACAGTCACATGCACCCCATTTTCCTAGTCACCAAAGTGGGACACTCACCTCAAATAGAAATATTGCTAAATCCTTCCCTCCTTCCCTATATAAGGAGGCCATGAGAGCTCACTTGGGGAGAGAAGACACACACACACACACACACACACACACACACACACACACACACACACACACATCCATACACACTCTTGTGCTACATGCTTGTAGCATGAACCCTAATCACATAATCACAACACCATCATCATCACCATCACCATCACCATGCACAAAAGATGAGCACCACATATCCACACCACTTGTAATTAAGGGTTGAAGGCACAATTTCAAGAAGAAGAAGGGTGGACACACTCATGATATTCCTCGCCATCAACTCCCATCTCTCCATTATGCCTCCTACGTTGTCCCCTTCTCATTTTTCTTCCATACGCTACCTATTGTATTCATCTTTTGCAAGCAATCAACACACTCCATCTTGGTGCCATACTTTGTGTCGCTTTGGATACAACTCATTGTGAGTATGGTATATGCTTGTTCCTTGCCATTTCTTTTTACTGCTTATGTTAAGGTGTGTGGATTCGCCACCATACACACACACACACTCTCTCTCCCTCTCATATTCCTATCATCTTGCTACTTTCATCTTGAGGTGTGCGGATTCGCCACCTTTTGTATGAGAAGTGAGCATACTTGCATGTATCCCTGACCTCGTTATCTTCCTTACTACATGCAGGAGTAGCGAGCCCAGTCTCACTCACTCACCCCTCCTCTCACCTTATTCTCTGACCACCCCATTCCACATTTGGGCGTGGATCTTGAAATTGTTTTCCATGGCATGTTTCATTGTGTATATGTATGCGTCCTAGCCTCATATCTTGCTAGGTGGTGCCCCTATTGCGTATTCCGCATGATGAGGCCACTGTGCATAGTCTTGGTGTAGAGGCCACCGGGTCTATTTTTTCACTTCCGCCTCTCATTTGGTGCCCCCACGGAGGAGGTCTCTTGAAACCCTTCAGTTTACAAGACTGAAAACCCGAAACTATTGTGAATGGATGAATGAGTATGAAGGATTTTCTAACTGGACGACAGAAGAAGAAGAGCTCCAAGCACAACTAGAAGAACTCCGCATCTCCATCGAAGCTCGAGTGCCAGGCGTAACGGTAATCGATTTGAAGTGGGAGAGTCAACCAACACGCCAAACCCAGTGGATATACATAGGCCAAGTGCCAAGAAGAAGAAGGAGAAGGTGGAAACCATGTCCGCAACCTACAACCAACCAACAACAACAAAATGGAAGGATCTCTGCACAATAGAGAATCAACACTATTCTACTTTTAGAATCGGGTAACTCAAGTCACCGAGGTAATTATCATAGTCAGTTTTCAAGTCGCACCTGATGCTGCAGCACAGATAACAGAAGCATTGGCTCACACTCTCACTAGAGAAACTAGGGATCTACTGAGTTTGTTTCAGGAAAGAACACCACCCTCTCCTACAAGCTTGGACAGTGACTAAGCACCTCTAAGCTTCACATGAATCAGTACAACCTACCTCAAAACAGATCACACATACCAACACGTGTACGCTCAATCAAGGTAATATTGGACTTGAAGATTCACTACCAGCACGTCATTGAAACCATGTCGAGTGGGGAGCGGTTTTTTGAGGTTCTGGCATCAGATCAGCCATTTGTTTTACCTTTGGTACAAGGCAATGTACCGTTTGAAGTTTTAATCTATGTCCTAGTATAATAGGGTATACACGCCTCCTTGTAAAGAAGAAAAAATTTTGCAAGTTAAGAAGTGTGTCTTTCTAGCTCTCTCTCAGTAATCATGGCAAGTGTAGCATTTCCAACCTTTACTGGTAAGGTGGGCGAGGATGCTGCAGACTTTCTAGACAACTTGGAAATAGCATGTGTCATCTCTGCGAGAGATGATGATGCTTCACGCTTGAGAATCTTCCCACTTATCATGAAGGTGGAGGCAAGATCATGGTACAATGCCTTGGCACAAGAAACCAAGGAACGGTGGGACTTATTAAGGGCAGCCTTTGTCAAGCGTTTTGGAGAGGGCACAACATCAGAGAAGCTATGGCAATTGTTGACAGAGTTGAAGCAGGGAAGTATGCTGGAATACGCATCATATGAGTCAAAGTTGTAGATTTATGGGGGCGATGGGTTGCATCTCTAAGAGAGGATGAGGGGGCACCTGATTTCCTAAAGAAGGATCAGTTTGTGGCTGGGTTATGGCCAAGTCTTAAAGAGAAGGTGAAGGGAAGGTTTCCTGCTACGTATGAGCTAGCAGTTGAAGTGGCCCGCCTTAAAGACAAGAAGTTGCACCAACAAGCCAGCAATATTGATGGAGAGGAAGCCGTTAGGACCCGAACACCTCTAGCACCACCTACAACAGTCGCCCAGAGGATTCAACCACAAGAACCAATTGAAGATCAGCAAGACCTGCTCAACCGAATCACCAATCAACTTGAGAATCTCTCATTCCATTTGATACAACAAGGGCATGCACACAATCGCAACCAAGAGCAAGGGAGAGGACAACGAAGGCAAAACCAAGAATACCACTGCTACAATTGTGGGGAGGATGGTCATGGCATGTACTACTGTCCACAACCAAGGAGGCAGAATTTCAACAGAGGAGCCAGACAAAACCAGGTTTCACCACCAAGAGCAAGACCACCACCACCGAGGGCACCACGACAAGCACCACCCGTGCAAATCTTACAACCACCAATTCAACCACAACCACAACCACTACCACCACAACCTCTCATTCCACCCTTACCCCACCACCAGTTGGCAATCAAACAATAAGCGTCATCAGTCTTGAAGGTAAGGGAAAGGAGAAAGTGGAGGAGGATAAGACCAAGGTTAAAGGAGTAGATGCCATTGGCGTAAAACGCGCTAGGCATGGTGAATCTTCTCAAAAGGAAGAAAAGATGAAGAATAAAGGGGAATCTAGCAAAAAGCCGTCCAAGTCACGAAGTAAAATTGACATTGTAGAGTTCTCTTTGGGTGAATGTTCTAAACCATATGATTTGGTTCAAGATGTTTCTGTGTAGAGCCCAAAAATCACCTGCTGGCCCCAGTTACTCCACCTAGCACCTAGGGTGAGGATACAATGGACAAAGATGGTTAACACGAGGCGACCAAAGACAAAGATAGCTGGGGCTATCTCTGGGAGGAATCTAGACGACATACTACCAGTGATGGATGCTTACATCAAAGGGCAACACATCTCCAATATCTACATCAATGGTGGCGCACAAATATGCGTCATGAGTGAAAAAATGATGCACCGTTTGGGTTTAGAGGTGAGTCGGCCGGCACCATGCCGAGCCAAAATGGCAAATAATTTAAAAGTTCAATGTGTTGGTGTCATAAATGCAGTTAGGATAAAGGCATTCAACACCGAGGTAGATGTGGACATCTTTGTCATGCCACACAAAGGGGAGGGCTATCCTATCATTCTAGGGAGGCCTTGGCTTATGGCTATGAGAGCTAAGCAGGACTGGGACACCGGCATAATCCAGATGAAGGATGCAAAAGGAAGGCCAATACTTTACGACATGAAGATAGGTCAAGAACGCGACATGGATCTAGAAACCTCCGAGGATGAGTTTTCTAGTGGTGACTCTTCAACCACTTCAGAGGAGGAGTCAACAGTGAGTGAAGGAAGTGATAGCTCCATTGAGGTAATGGGCCTCACATTCAACCACAACAAGGTGGACCCTTCAAATTTGCAACCACATGTGAAAGTGGTGAAGACACTTCAACTACCCCTATGGCACGAGATTGGTGAAAGACTCATGCAGAGAAATGCAATTGAGGTCTACTGGAACTTTAGGTTTTCCTTTCTAACTGTGAACATTGTGTGTAACATTAATTTGGGACGCTCTTTAAGTTGGGTTGCGACAAGAGTGGCAGGATTGACATCAACAACTAGTGGAATCAATCTAGGACACACCAATCAAGGAAGAATGGTTTTGCATACTAGTGGTAACATGGAGTCATTTTTCAAAATGTGGTTTGCGGTTTATCTTTTGTACATGGTGGGCTCTCTTGTGCAACAGGCATCAACCATGCAATCTATCCATGTGGGCAATAGGTCTCTATCAATTTGGCATGAAGAAGGAAAACAAGCAAGATATGAGGATTATGGTTTCTTACTCCCTTTTGGCTATGTGTCTGGACGAGGAAGCCATGCATGGTCCCGCTTTGGAATACTTTCAAGGAATGATCAAGTTCTTTCCATACCTTCTATCACTTATGCAAGAGTTAATTCTTGTGCAGCTTGTGGACTCAAGAATCATTATAAGTGTGATCTTCTGAAGAGGACATTATTGCATACAATGGATTTACGCTTAGTGTGGGACCCAGGTGGACACCGAAAAGAACTTTGGGGAGCCTCATGCTTCCAAGGGATCCATTATTCCCTACAAGGATCTACCAGCCACCAAGGAGAAATCCTACTCTATTTCAACATGCTCAAGAACAGAGCTAGAGGCATAAATATCTCTAGCCTTAGGGGGAGGGCTAATGAGGCATGCTTTTCCATGCATGGGAACCCCCCCATATATTTTTTTCCTTTTATCAAAATATTTCCCATTATATAAGTTACTTTTGATTTTTTCTTCCTTTTTCACAAACGTTTTAGCCTTTATTAAATAAATAATACTTATGCTAATCAATCATGATGTAGCATAATAAGTAAGCTTTCTTTGTTGATCTCTCTTTTGACCTTAAATATTAAATATATATATATTCTAGTATTTTCTAATATATTTTTTTCATGTATATATATTAGTCCACTCTACCAAATATTTTATTCACTAGTTTTCATTTTCAAACCTCAACCCCACTTTCAAATTTCAATAATACCTCCATCTAGATGATTTCCAATCTTTTCAACACTCTAGGTCATGTTTTCATACACATGAAGGAGCTTACACTTGAAGGCAAGAGAGAAGTCCACTCAAAGGGGACCACCAAAAGACCTTTGCAGCCACAAATAATACACTATTTGGCTGAATTTTTTAAGTAAAGAAGAACCCCGAATCTGAAGGAGCGTTCAACATGAAAGATGTAGCTTGTGATCTCAACTTTTAGCTCAATTTTTTTCAGAATTTTTGGAGTTATGAACACGGAGATATGATTTTTGTAGTGGACCCCAGTTTTCTCGTGTAATGGTGACACAGGCCATCCCCACTTTTCTTCCTTCTAGAATGGCTATGGTTCTACAAGTCTTCAAGCATGATTACAAGAGACAAGGCTCTTTTAATGAGTTCTTGGCTAGTCTAGAGTAATTCTATGACCATTTTTGGAGGATCCATCCTCATCAACAAATATCCACCTTCGACAACCTCTCTTATAATTTTCTTACCTTTCTCTTCTCTCCCTAATAAGCTTATGTCTATCCAAAGCTAGACTATTGTAAATATTTCCTATCCTCTACATCCTACCCACATTCTCTCTTCTTCTCTCTCTATTGACTCTGGTATTTTAAATAATGAGGAGACAAGATGGGAGCCACAGTCACATGCACCCCATTTTCCTAGTCACCAAAGTGGGACACTCACCTCAAATAGAAATATTGCTAAATCCTTCCCTCCTTCCCTATATAAGGAGGCCATGAGAGCTCACTTGGGGAGAGAAGACACACACACACACACACACACACACACACACACACACCCATCCATACACACTCTTGTGCTACATGCTTGTAGCATGAACCCTAATCACATAATCACAACACCATCATCATCACCATCACCATCACCATGCACAAAAGATGAGCACCACATCTCCACACCACTTGTAATTAAGGGTTGAAGGCACAATTTCAAGAAGAAGAAGGGTGGACACACTCATGATATTCCTCGCCATCAACTCCCATCTCTCCATTATGCCTCCTACGATCTTGTCCCCTTCTCATTTTTCTGCCATACGCTACCTATTGTATTCATCTTTTGCAAGCAATCAACACACTCCATCTTGGTGCCATACTTTGTGTCGCTTTGGATACATCTCATTGTGAGTATGGTATATGCTTGTTCCTTGCCTTTTTTTTTTTTGCTTATGATAAGGTGTGCGGATTCGCCACCATACACACACACACACTCTCTCTCCCTCTCATATTCCTATCATCTTGCTACTTTCATCTTGAGGTGTACGGATTCGCCACCTTTTGTATGAGAAGTGAGCATACTTGCATGTATCCTTGACCTCGTTATCTTCCTTACTACATGCACGAGTAGCGAGACCATTCTCACTCACTCACCCCTCCTCTCACCTTATTCTCTGACCACCCCATTCCACATTTGGGCGTGGATCTTGAAATTGTTTTCCATGGCATGTTTCATTGTGTATATGTATGCGTCCTAGCCGCATATCTTGCTAGGTGGTGCCCCTATTGCGTATTCCCCATGATGAGGCCACTGTGCATAGTCTTGGTGTAGAGGCCACCGGGTCTATTTTTTCACTTCCGCCTCTCACTCCAAGGCTAAGGTATAAAAGCCAACTTTTGTAAACCTAAGAAGACTTATCATTAATCAAAAGTTGAGTTTTTGAGCGCCGTGACTATGTCTGAGAGAGAGTGAGAGAGAGAGAGAGAGAGAGAGAGAGAGAGAGAGAGAGTCTATCCTCTTGCTACGCGAGCTACGGAGCCTCCATTCGAGAAGCGACACCGCCATTGTGATAGTGACGGCGAGGGCTACGCACCAATACCAAGCGTGCGTGCATTCGGCTTCTACGCGAGGCGAGCTCCCACGAGCTTCTTTGTGAGTTTTCTCTTTATCTATGTGCCGGACTTCAGCGTGCTATATATCGATAGAACCGCAGCGAGTAGAACTACACATTAGAACCATCAAAGTCAAGATTCGGTAACCTGTAATTTTTGGCTTATCTTCATACGGGATTACCGCACGGAGTGTTTGCAGGTTGATATTAGAGTGTAAATTCATAGGATACTGTCCTTACGTGGTGTATAGACTCCCCTTTGAGTTTGAGGCTGATTCAATGACTTTTGATCATGTTTCGGATAGCGTTTGCTCGTAGGACAGATTTTAGTCATTTGCGTTTTTAGAACTTAGATTTAATTTCCTTGGTAGTGATTATCTCTAGAAGGTCAAGTAGGTGATTGACACCCATCTATTTGTTTCCATGCGCCTGCGGGTCAAGCTCCGTCCTCGTCTGACATTCTTGTTTCTTGGTTGAGTTCTCGCTATTACAGCACCCACTAGCGGCATAACTGCCCAACATTTGGCGCCGCTGTCGGGGACAAGAGCCCTAAGTAGGTGACCTTAGACTAATTCTATGAGGTGATTTGTTTTTTTACTTTGTATATTTTAGTTAGAAAGGTCTAGGAGTGGTGGACTCCGAGGATCTTTGAGAGGTACTAAAAAACTCGTGGTATTCCTGGGTCTTTCGTGTTTGACAGTTTTTTAGTTTAGATTAGATTGATTTTTGTTGTTTTTGAGTGGTTGTTGAGATTGAGGTATTTACTAGTCCATGTGTGGAAGTGAATCTCTTTATACTCACAATTGCAAAAACCCATTTTATGATTAGAAGTAGCTTAGGTAGGACTTGATTTGATCCTGATCTAGAGCTATTAATTGATGTTCTATTTGCTTGATGTGTTTGATTGCATGTTAGATCACTAAAAAGAGGATTTGGTAGTGAAATATGCAATAAACAAAGTTCAGAGAAATTTTCTGTGAAACTGAGTGTTGTTGAGCACTTAGAGAGCTCTTGGAAGAGTTCTGTGCCAAAAAACTGGAATTCTGCAACTTCAGACATCATACGCGTATGATGTATTAGGGGCTAAACAAATACCAAAACAAAAAATTTAACATTACCAGAGTGTTCAGATGGGGGGTTTTACCCTAAGATCAACGTAAAACAAGGGCTTTAACACTTCTAGAAACTCAAAATACCAAGTCAGAGTGCAAATAACGCAAAGAATAGGGAAAATTGATTCAGAGCTCATTTTTGCATTCAGACTTGATAAAAACACTTGAAACTCAAAGATAAACACTTGGAGAAGCTTAAAATTGAAAACTGGCAAAATCTGGGACAGAAGCATCATACGCATATAATGTCTTTTGGCACTTGCTGAAGTGATTTTTCAAATTTGACTTGACAACATTGTTACAAACACTGAAAAGCTTAAATATTGAATCTTGACCAAAATTGAGCAAAAAGACATCATACGCATATGATGTCTCTAACCTAATTCTGGGCATATTTTGATATTTTGCTAACACAGACCCTTTGTACTAGTTGTCTAGAGCTTGTATTTCAAGTTTCATGTCATTTGGATCACACCTGACCTCAAGTAAGTCAAAAATCGAGAAATTGCCAAGAAAAGCCTAATCTAGCCATAACTTGCACAAACAGAGTTCAAATTGAGTTTTGTGAGTGGACAGAGTATAAGGGTGATACTGAGAGTAAGCAAAGCAAAAATATCCAATTTCTGTGAAAAAAGACATCATACGCGTATAGTGTCTTGAGAGCTAAACACAGACCCAAACTGAAAATCTGACATTACCAGAGTGTTCGGAAGGGGGGTTTTACCCTAAGTATGACTTGAGATAAGGGCTATAACACACCTTGAAACCTAAAAGACCAAGTTAGAGAGGAGAAAAAACGCTAAGAATACGCGTATGATGACCACTTGAGTATTTGTGAGAAAATTTTGACTTTTGACCTTGCAAGCTAATACAACATACTGTTTCAATCACCCATAGCAAGATTGGAAGAGTTTGGACAATTAACTTGAGAGAAAACGGGTGATTTGAACCTAGGAGACTGAAAACCAAAAACCTGAGTTTTAAAGCAAAACAGAGTTTCAAATTTTGTTTTAACCACATATATTTGATACTCTAGACAGTGTGAACACTTGACAGAAACAGATCTGAAATCTGGACCAGTAGACATCATACGCATATGATGTCTTTTTGCACTTTTGGAGGTGATTTTTAGTTTCTGACTTGACCAGTAGCTTGTAAATATAGTTCACATCTCAAATATCAAGTTTGGATCAAAATTGAGCACTTAGACATCGTACGCATATGATGTCTTTTTGCAACTCTGGGGGTGATTTTCAAATTTTGACTTGACAAGTTTCTTGCAAACATAGTGCACAGCTTACCTATCAACTCTTGACCAAAATTGGGCAAAGTGACATCATATGCGTATGATGTCTCAACCCTAAATCTGGGGCAAATTTTGAATTTTTTCTAACACGGATCCTTTTGACTTGTTGTTTAGCCTGTGTTTCAAATTTCATATCATTTGGAGCACATTTAACCCCAAAAAAAGTCAAAAGTCAGAAATTGACAAGAAAAGCCTCATCTGACCTTAGCTTGCACAAACAGTGGTCAAATTGATTTTTGTGAGTTGGTAGAGGGTTAGGGTGACACAGAGAATCAACAGAACAAAAATCTCCAAAATCTGTGAAAAAAGACATTATATGCATATATAGTCTTTTTTGGCAAATCTGGAACAGATTTCTCAGTGAAGTTGACAAAGTCTTCCATCTGACAAAACAAAACATTTGACCAAGTATCATTCAGTTTGGATCACTTTTGATCACAGAGAATTGGGATAAACAAACTGCTGAGACTGAAAAGTTAGACTCCTCGAGAAGGAGTAATGTATTCGAGATCTGGCAGATATCTCTAGAATAACCAATAAAGATTAAGGGAACACGTCTCGTTAGGAGATCGTATGGAGATAAATCCATTAGCAACTCTTAGACAAGAAGCTACAAAAGGTCTTGGAGAACAAATGCTACGCTTAGGAGACCACATACATGAGGCCGACTCGTTCTCTCAGTACAGTGATTCATCACAGACAACAGAGTCCACGACTAAGCCAACCACAGAATTTGATCTAGATCAAGAAAAGCTAATAGAGAAGTTGGTTCAAAGACTTGCTCCTATTGTTAAGCCAGAATTTAGGGAACCCATGTGGTATGAGAAAGATCAGAATTGGACCAATCACACAACAGAGGAGTGCTACTTCACAGGGTCCGTGCGAGATAGACCCTATGAACGACCACTAGCACGAATACAAGCACCAAGGTATGCACACAAGAAATTGCCAGTACCCCCAGGTTTTGAGAGAGTAACACCAGTCATCCGGGGACAACCACAACTTATGTCAGAGGTCAAACCTATAGGACTGAGAAACACAACAATGGTGGGCCAACCGAGGATGCAACCGCTAGTAATGACCCCAATGTATTACAATGAGCCTAGGAGATACTATCCTTTAGGAGCAGAAACGGGATATGGAGCACAAGGAATGGTAAGGCAAAAACAACCATTACCGCCTACGGCCCAACCAACAGAGGAAAGGTATAACATGGGCGAAAAAAAGTTGAGATTCATTGTAGAGAGAGGTATAGCACGGTGGCATCCTGCTTACAGCCACCAAGAAAAGCCAGAAGCCCTACAAACGAGGTTAGGCTGTAATAAATGTGGTGGTAACCATTTCATAAATGATTGTCCACACACAGAAGTTGTTCCAATCAATGTTTATTGCCTCAGTTGTACCACAGATCATTTCATTTGTGATTGTCCCACAGAACTCAAATAGGGTAGCAAAGGCTGCAAAAAATACTGAGCCTATCGTACAATTACCAAGTAGCTCCGAACACGATAATGTTGTGCCTGTTAAAGCCATGACGAGATTAAAAACGCAAAAAGCTGCTGAAACCCCGTCAAGTGAAGAGCCTAAAACGGATATTCCAAGCGCGACACGAAGACAACGTAATACATGGAAAGCTAGGAAGGCAAGGATGAAAGTGAGAAAAGAACATGAGGAAGCAATCCTAGCAGAAGAGTTAAGACAAACGAGAGAAAGATTAGAGAAATTAGAGAGTCAAAACAGAATTCAAGAAGATGACTCTGAAAAGGAGAAGACAAAAAACGGCAAGGAAACAACAAGTGTGAGCTCGGAAGGGTCGGTGTTAATTGAAAAGGTACACGAACCATTGGACGCACTGATGAGAGCTTACGAAGCAAGAGTAAAGAACACTCAAACCCAGGAACAACGTTGGTTGACATATCCGAACATAGAACTGGAAAAGAAGAGACTGGAGATGTGTCAGAAAATGATCGAGATGGCACAAGCTCTATTAGAACCGCCGAGAGAAAAACTAGAGCTTGAGACCGGAAACCCAACTCAAACAAATGCTATCCCTTCACCACATGAACAGATAGCTGAAACCGCTAAAAGTGTGCAAAAAGCTGAGAAAATGAATAGGGATGAACACATAGGGATGAACACATAGGGATGAACACATAGTGATGAACACAACTGATCAGGAGATGGAAAGTTTTCATCCTGTGATACAGAGATCTTATAAAAGAGACGAAGATTATGATGAGTTTTGGAAACAAGTGAGAGAGGCAAACTTAGTGTTAACCCTCACGGCTCACGGACACCCCATCACCTACGACAGACGTGTATTATGTATTTGGTAGAGTCAGGTACCGGGCTTGTCGGACCAATAGGAAAAGGGTAAGAGTGATCGCCGATGAGAGGCGCACTCTAACTGGGACATTCAAGGGATTAGTTGGCTAAGCATGGGCGCCCAAGTGTGAATGGGGTGAGCTCATATAAAAGCCAACTAAACCTAAAATTCACTCATTCTCTCATTTGTGCAATAGAAGAGTGCTCTTGCTCCATCTACATCTCCATCTTCTTCTTCTTCACCTCCTCGTGTGTGTGTGTGAGAGAGAGAGAGAGAGAGAGAGAGAGAGTGCGATCGAGCATTGCGGTGGCACGACGGCGGTGAAGCGGTTGAGAGCGACGTAGCGGCGTCTCCTTCTTCTTCGCGGCGAGTAATCCTCCACGGCAGGAGCATAGAGCAGTGAGTGACACACCATTGCCCTCTTTTGAGCTTACTAGTTAAGCTAGTTGTGTGCTTGGAGCCGTCTATGGCTCGCACACAGTGTTAGGCAAGGCCCTTGCTTCGACAGTGCGGCAAGGAGCACACATTTTTGGCGCCGTTGCCGGGGAATCGCCCTGCACTAAGCCCAAGAGGCACTTTGTGCTTCTCCTATGAGTTGTTTGTAGTAGGAAAGAAGAGGAAGAGGAAGATGAATGAGTTGTTTTTCTGTAAGTTGTTAATTTCTGTGTTGTCTGCAAGTTCTGTGATTTCTGCATAATGTTGTGTTTTCTGTTTGCACATAGTCTTTGCACAATTAGTAGTCGTTAGCTTGTTTGCAGTGAATGAATAAGTAGGAAGGCAGTTAGCAATTTCTGTTTGCACACAGTTTGTACACAGTTTTCTGTCAAGGTTTGGCTGCACACAGTCTTTGCACAGCAAGGTAGTGAGAGAGGAAGTAGGTGGACAGTTAGCTCACTGTCAATAAGCAGTTAACAGATTAGTCAGTGGTTAGCAGCACTGTTAGTAAGCAAATAAGGTAGTGAGCTGTCTGTGAGCTGTTGATTGGGAGGTTAGGTAGGTGAGTGTGTGTGTGGCCAAGAAAGGGTCACCTGAACCGCGCACGGTCATCGCCTTAAAAAAAATAAAAAAATTTGATCGGGATCGGGATCATTTCCCCAAGCCCAAGCCCAAGCCCTAGGCCTCAGTCTTATGATATATACTAGACTCACTCTTATATATATACCCTACCCCCTCAAGAGGGAATGAGAGCATGTGGGGCAAGTCCTCCCCTCTCCTCCCTTCTCTTCCCACTTGCACCCTTAGACTTTCTAATTTGGGCCTAGTTTCCTACTAGAAATTGACAGTTTTAGGGATTCCGAGGGCATAAAGTGACCAAACGGAGGGCTGTAAAACACGGCATGTCCCTCTGACCGAGACGCTCGTTTTGAGCTATCATACGTTCTATTCTATAGCTAGGTCAGAAAAAAAGGACCAAAAAATCAAAAAATCAAAAAATAAATAAATAAGAAAAGACTTGGGTTGCAAAACACCCAAAATTACTAGGTGAGCAGCCTTTACGGGCCCTCACTGACACTTCTAGGGGATCCAAGTCATATGAACCTACGCTCTGGACGAGTGTTAGAGCACGAGCATATTGGTAGTGCCTTCATTTACGCGGGCACCCATTATTCCTCCACCTTAGGTTCTGGACCTTCGGCCGGGACTCAAGGTAGCGCGACCCAAGATCCTCATATCGCGTCTAGTGATTCTTCCTCTGACTACGAAGTCATGGAGGGGTATCCTACACCAAACCCTGATAGTTCAAGTCAAGACATGCATGCCATGGGCCCACGGCCCGGGTCCAGCGTGTTTAGCCGCTTAAAAGAGACCCTTAGTAGAGCTACTCGCTCCGAACATGCGGTTAATGAAATAAATGAAGGGAGTGGGGAAGTAAATTCGTCATTCATGCCTAAAATGGACCCTAAGCTTCTTGAGAGTGTGCATGTGAATGTTTCATCCACTGCACCTCCTGATCCTTTAGGACTATCTCCCTCTGAGGTTTTACTACCCGATGGTAGGAGTCTTGCCGAAGTACAAGAGATCGAACGCTATATGCAAGCAACAAGGGAGAGGGAAATTGTGAACCTACGAAGGCTAGAACAAAGTCGAGCCCTGAAAGCAAAGGCTCCTATGACAACAATCATGCGAGCCGAGCAACCGAGTGCTCCCAAGGTAGCAGTCACGGAGGGGCAAGCTATGGGGAGCAATAATGCTTCCACTTCAAGGGAAACCTCCAGCACACCAGGCCTAGATGGGATATTCCCAAACAAAAATTGGGAGTATGACCTACAAGCAAAATCTTTAACTGATTGGTACACAGGACACACCTATCATGTGGGTTGGTTAGATGTTCTACAATCCACATCGGGTGCTACTAGCATAGATGAGAAACAACAGAAAGTATGTGATGTCCTCCATAGGATTGTCGAGTTAGAAATACAGAACACAGGGATCAACATGCCTCAACAGGCCTAATGAGATTCTTGGATACGGGAAAGGCCAACCAACCAACCCTGTCACAAATGGAGACTTCCTCAGTGAGCCCCATTGATCCTCCATATGTTGTTTTGCCAGAAGCCTCAGTACAATCTGAGCCCACAAGTGGCAGCTTTACCTTCCCAGATCTAGCTCATCTTTCTCTTAATGACACTACGGCTACCATGCATATCCCAATGGTGAGCATGACAAGAAGTACACCATGGAGTTCATTTGTTAACACTGCGCCGATGCCTAGTAGCACACTGCCCCCAACTATACCTACATGTATGTATCAATCATGTGCACCTGTCGTACCTCAGCCTCATGTAGCTCCTACACCTCCGATTATTCCAAGAGCTTACAATCCACAATGGAATTATCCAAGCTCTTATACAAGTGGAGCCATGCCATTTAATAATAACATGC
Source organism: Adiantum capillus-veneris (assembly GCF_014529385.1). Classification (NCBI taxonomy): domain Eukaryota; kingdom Viridiplantae; phylum Streptophyta; class Polypodiopsida; order Polypodiales; family Pteridaceae; genus Adiantum; species Adiantum capillus-veneris. The sequence goes on from NC_140932.1 coordinate 96,779,321, forward strand.
CATATCAGGCACCCCCTATGCCTAGGGCCATGCCTGTAAACTTTGGACCACCGTCTGGTACACCACCATACAAAATTTGGGACCCAAGAGCCGTGCGTATGCCAAGGCCAAGGCCAACTCCCATCTCACACGTGGTTCCAGGAGCACATACATCCATTATACCTGCTCAAATAGGAGATTTGGCAGCATTTTCTCAAACTATCGGTCGCTCTATTGCGGAAAACATGCGTAGTGCACCTGATAGAGAGCCTAGGAGCAAGGCAGTTCAAGTAGCTAAGCTCACACAGAAATTCAGTGGAGGCGGAGAGGCTAGAAAGCATATGGAAGTCTTTGAACATGTGTGCGATTCCTTGGAAGAGCACAATGAGCTACATAAGTGTAAGGCTTTGAGTTTGACCCTAAGCGGAAAGGCTGGAGATTGGTATAGAACCTTAAGAGTAGAAGAGAAAACGATCTACTCTACTCTTAGGAGACTGTTCTTAAAAGAATACATACGAGAGGGAGTACTTTGGGGTGTAGCCTCTCAGCTCCAGAAAGGCCAACGAGAAGAAGGTGAATCCGTGAGAGACTTTATTAGTCGCCTAAAGAATTTGAATTCTCGATGCAATCCAAACGAGCGATTCAACAACAACCAATTTCTCGATAGATTCATTAGGGGACTACGACATGAAAGTATCTATAATGGCCTAGTCATTAGAGGTATCACTACTTGGGAAGCAGTCACCATGAATGCAATCCAATTGGAGGATAATTTAATGATTGCAGGAGAAAGAGTGTCCGCCGAGCCGAAGTCTAGTAGCTCACAAGCATCAGGGCATGAGCCAATGAAGATAAAGCCAATCGTGAAAGAGCAAACGATATCTGAGATGACTTTGGCAGATCTCACCAAGGCCATCCAAGAAAGCCTTAGGGGTAATCGTGCTCCACAAAACACTCATATGTATCCAAGAAGGGAGCAACAATGGTGCTCAATTTGCTTGGGCCCACATACTACGAGTGAATGCCCTACTTTCAGAGTAAAGTTTAATGGGACTTGTAACGCGTGTGGTAGGTATGGCCATCAAGCGAAGGATTGCCTAATGCTTAAACGCATCATGGAAAATAGACAGCCTATAGCTTGGGCAGACTCACCTCGAGTTCCTGCATTGATGCCTACCCCACCCATGGAGCAACAGTTGCCATTACAGCACATGGTCCCTAGAACCCAAAATGTGGTCCAAACCACACCGTTGCCACCTCCAGTGCTAGGACCGCAACCCCCTCATCCAAGAGTTACACCTATGAACCAAATAGGTTGCGAGTCATCTAGTACTTATGTAGATTGCGAAGAGGACATAGACTCTAGTATCACCTATGGAGTCGACATGCTTGAGGAGTGTCCCATGTACTATATGGAAGACCATTGGGGACAAATCAAACCGGTATATCAAGCTACTACACTAGCAGCAAGAGGCCAAAACATTAATAGTTTTGCCAGGAGACCACCTCTTCAGTGCTACGAATGTGGTGGACCACATCGAGTAGCTGAGTGCCCCATTAGAATGCAAAAGAATGTTTCACTAATGCAAACAAGTCAAGGGAGTGCATTGGCAATGCCAATACTCACTTGTAATCATTGTGGCATAGATCATTTGATCGCACAGTGTCCTAACAATCCAAACGCACCGAAAATCACACCATTGAACATAATAGAGATTGTTGATGGGACACCACCAACTATAAACATAGCACCCGTGAATGCACTCACACGATCGATGCTCCAAAAGCAAAATTACATCCTCGAAGAGAGAGATGCGGCATCCATCGGCCGAGTGAGAAAGAAGAAAACACGAAGAAAGAAATCCCTTAATGCTTCTAGCTCAAAACCTAGTTCAAAGACTAACATAGGGATAGGAGAGGATCCCGTGTATATGAATGACCCTGAGGATGACTCAGATTCGATAGAGACCACGGAGACCAAAACTATTACTACAAAGGAAAAAGCCAGTGAGGAGGATCACGAGAGGGAATTACGACGAACACCAAAAGAGTATTCAAAGTTAAACCACCCAGTTGCGAACCCCCAAGATAAGCCACGAGAGACGAAAAATGAGGATTGCAAGAGAAAGATTGGAACCTATCCAAACCCAACAGTGGAAATTGAACGAGTCCAACAACTGAGGGGTTGGGTGGAAGAAACTCAACGAACATTAGAACCTGAACCCAAACATATCTAGATGTCGGACACAGTGTTTCCCACACAAGTTCAACCTCACAAGAACTATAGGCCGTTAGCTATACCCAGTATCATTCGGGAAGAGAGTGAGGGTAGGACATCTGAAAGTGGACACACACCTTTCCTACTAGAGAGAATGTTTGGTGAGGGAATGCCCGACCCCCTTGAGGAAGTGGAGATTCCATCTTCACCATTCTCTTGTCAGGGTCCTACGTCCCACAAGATGCCATTAAATGTTGCCAAATTGATGGATTTCATGTCTTCAGAAGTTAGAACCACCATCATGTCCAAACTATATAAAGACCCCGAGCTAGTCTCAGCTCTTCGAGCCTTCCTCAATGGAGAATTACAGGCCGGATTACCACAGTTTGCACCTATGAACAAACCTGACTCGGTAATGAATGATGAGGAACATTTAGCACCACCATCTGACCTAGCGGGACATGAATCTGTAATTGAAGTACCCGTTAACAAGTTGGGGCAATACTTTGAAGGTGATGAATCTAATGCTACTCTGCCAATCACTACTAAAGGATTAACTGTAAAGGGAGTCCTTGACGGTGGTGAGGGAGTCAGCATGGTGACAAAGAGTTGTTGGGAGTCTATGGGGCGACCTCACCTTGAAGCCACAAGCGTAGTGGTAAAAATGGCTAATGGATCTATTGTTATGCCTATTGGAATGCTTAAGGATCTCAGGATCAAGGTCTTGGGACACAAGGTAAGGCAGACTTTCATTGTTATGGATTTTTCCAAGCATCCTATGTCATTTGAGATGATCTTAGGGCGTCCATTCATGAGGGAAGCAAAAATGGTGCATGACTGGTCCAAAAACCACGTCTACTTACAGTTCCAAGACTCTGTCATTCGAGTTGATCTTTTAAGTGGTCGAACGCATCCTCTAGGAAATAAATTCATCATTGATAATTGATCAGACACAACAATTCACTCAGCTCCATTACAGTATTGTTACACGTGTAATGAAGACACGGATATTGGGGAGAACTCTCCTTATATGGATATCCTACCCGGAATGGCTGAGTCAGACAATGTCGATTGGGTACACCTAGAGGCAACTATAGATACATGGGGAGCTAGAGGAACAACCTGGGTAACACCAGATGGGGAAGAGATACCACACATTGCACCAGTAAACATGTTAGGTGTAGCGCATGTGACATCGGATGATAAGAAAGAGGCACACCTACGTGAGAGTGAAACCGATGATTCCTCAAAGGCTTCAGGCCAATACACATCAGAAACGGAATCTCAGGGAGAAATGGATTCAGAACCTGAGGAAACATCGAGTGAGCCAAGTATAGAAACTGAACACTCAAGGTCTAGTACGACCATCTATGGTAATTTATATGGGAGTGAAGAAGATACAAGCGAAGACCTATCAAGCGATTCGAGTTCAAACATTTACCAAAATCAAAACCTTAACAAGAAACAAAGGTCATATAAGAGACGACGATATCGAGCAAATGTGAGAGCTAGGATAAACAAGGAAAGATCTACTGCAGAATGGCTTAGCTATCTAGGGGCATGTGATGCTCATCGAAAGCTAGTAGACAATTGGGGTGAACATCTCCAGAGTGTCATGTGGTGCAGCCCGCGACCCATTGACCTCGCTCAATTGGAGGTTACAGAGCCGAAATTGAGTCGAACTATAAGAAGACGTCAAAACCGAGAGTTAGCACAACAACAAAAGGAGGCAGAACTAAAAGAAAGGTCTCCGTCAGGACAAGAGCCTGCTGACTTACATACGGCTCCTGAACATTTTAAATCTTATACCACGGGGGAGCGAAAGGTTGTGTATGCCAAAGCCCAATGAATACCTACCAATGGAAGCAGTGGAGTCTATGATGGTCCAGCGGTAGTTAAAGAGATAGAATTAGCAGAACCAGGTGAGGAGTCTAAACTAGTCTTTATTGCTCAAGACCTTACCGAAACTGAAGAGGCTGTACTTAAGGAGCTCCTCAAGGAATACAAGGATATCTTTGCTTGGACATATCATGACATGAAGGGCGTTCCACCTTCTGTGGTACAACATACAATTCCCATGATCAACACTGCTAAACCCGTCCAGCAACGACCCCATCCAATGAATCCTAAGTACGCCAAAATTGTACAAGAGGAGATTGAAAAACTTATCCAATGTGGATTCATATACCCTATTGAGCACTCAGAATGGGTTTCTCCAATAGTCATTGTGCCAAAAAAGAATGGGAAACTAAGAGTGTGCGTGGACCTCAAGAAAGTTAATGCAGCCACTAGGAGAGCACATTATCCCTTGCCATATTCAGAACATGTGCTTGAAAGAGTTGCGGGCAAGGAATCTTATAGCCTTTTAGATGGGTACTCTGGTTACAATCAAATCACAATTGCATTAGAGGACCAAGCTAAAACTGCTTTTATCACAGAGTTTGGAGTGTTTGCATTTCGTGTTATGGCTTTTGGCTTAACGAATGCCCCCGCTACATTCCAACGATTAATAAACACTGTGTTTAAAGAATTTCTAAGGGAGTTTTGTGAAGCTTTCCTAGACGACCTTTGTGTTTATTCTTCTTGGGAGAAGCATTTGTTATATCTACGAAAAATATTTGAAAGGTGCAGATTTTATCGCATCTCATTGAACACTTTCAAATGCCAATTTTGGGTTAAGCATGGAGTCATTCTAGGGCATATAGTGTCCAAGAACGGGATATCCACAGATGAGAGTAAGATTAAAGACATTGCCGATTTGCCACCACCTACTAACTATAAAGGAGTTCAAAGATTTATGGGCCATGTTGGTTATTATCGAAGGTTTATTTTAAACTTTGCCGAGATAGCGCGTCCATTGTGCAAGCTTCTTATTGAGTTTCATTGGACGGAAGAATGTCATCAATCTTATGAGTTATTAAAGAAGGCCCTAACAAGTGCTCCAATCCTACGAACACCTGATTGGAATGTACCTTTTCATGTGCATATTGATGCATCAAATTTTGCTATTGGGTGTGTTCTAACTCAACCAGGAGAACATAAATTGGACTACCCTACTAGCTTTGCAAGTCACCAATTAAATGATGCCGAGATGAACTACACTACTACAGAGCGCGAAGGTCTAGCTATGATTTACGCAGTAAAGAAATTTTGCTATTACCTTCTTGCTACCAAGTTTGTGTTTTATGTTGATCATCAAGCATTGCTATATTTGGTAAACAAGCCGTGTTCCACAGGTCGAATTACACGATGGTTTTTAATTCTTCTTGAGTTTGACTCCACCATTGTTGTGAGGCCTGAGAGGAAACATGTCATGGCGGATCATTTATCTCGTATCCCTAATGGCGAAGCTCCTACGGGGGTTGATGATGAATTGCCTGATACTCCCTTGTTCATTGTTGAGACAATGCCTGAATGGAGTGAAAAGATTGTTAACTTCTTAGTTAATGGTTTTCCACCCAAAGAACTGCGAAAAGATATAGCTCGAAAATTAATCAAGGAATGCGAACCCTATTGCTTACTGGTTGGAACTCTCTATAAGAGAGGAAAAGATGATGTTCTTAGACGCTGTGCACGCGAGGATGAGTATTTATATATTCTACAAGAGGCACACATGGGCGTAGCTGGTGGTCATTTTTCAGGAAACTTGACTGCCCGAAAGATCTTACAGTCAGGCTATTGGTGGCCCACTCTGTTTAAGGATACATCACTTTTTGCAAAGGGATGTGATGAATGCCAACGCTTCAAGAAGCCACAAAGAAGTGATAGGATGCCTCTACATACCATCAAGGTAACCCAACCATTTGAAAAGTGGGGCTTAGACTTTGCAGGACCGATTAGTCCGGCTGCACGTAACACGCAATCACGATATATCATTGTGGCTACCGACTATGTAACCAAATGGGCTGAAGCAAAAGCTACACGAAAGGCGGATGCAAAAACAACAGCTAAGTTCCTCTTTGAGAACATTATCACACGTTTTGGATGCCCCTTTGAACTTGTGAGTGACAATGGAACTCATTTTATAAATGAAGTAATAAAAGAACTCACATCAAACTTCATGATATCTCACCACAAGTCTACACCCTATTATCCCCAAGAAAATGGCCAAGCTGAGAGTACCAACAAAACTCTCATCTCCATTTTGACAAAGACAGTCGAGGCTCATCGCACTGATTGGGACCTAAAGCTTACATCAGCTTTATGGGCTTATCGTACTGCGTATAAAGTTGCTATTAATTGCACACCGTTTAAGATGGTGTATGGCCAAGAAGCAGTTATTCCATGGGAGTTTGTCATTCCTAGTCTTCGAGTAGCTTCTCAAGAAGGTTGGGATGGTAACCCCTTAGTGGAGCGATTATATATCCTGGAAAGGCTAGATGAAGAAAGGAAATTAGCTGTGCGAAATGCTCTAGTGGAGAAGGATAGGAGAAAGAAGTGGTTTGATAGCCATTTAAAGGATAAATACATCAAGGTTGGTGATAAAGTTCTTATGTACGGGGTACGTAATGAAAAGAAGAAATTGAAATACGCTGGTAAGGGACCATATCGAGTGTGTGAAATTACTCCGCAAGGTACCATTCGTGTGGAGACTCTAGATGGAGTTGAAACCATTGGATTCCTTAATGGGAGTAAATTCAAAAGATATTATGATCCTCTAAGCCAGGAAGAGTTGCAAGCCATCCATCAAAAGAAGGCTGCCAAGGAACAAGCAGAGCTTAAAAAAATCCAAGCAAGAGTTGAGGCTCGAGAACGACAACAACGTCTTAGACGCCAACGAGAGGCTAATCTGGGAATCACGCAAGCATTTTTTGAGGACACAGATGACGACTCATTAGAATCTGAGCCACCCCTACGATACCCAATTGAGCTAAATAGCCCCTATGGGAAAGTACTATACAATGCCTTATTAGATACGGGAGCTAAACACAATTTGTTATCCTATGGAGTTTGGTGTCAATTAGGGAAACCGACCCTATCCCCAGGTAAGATGCAAGTCAAGGGTATTAATAAAAAGAAAACTGCTATTCTTGGAGTCCTTCAGACCCCTGTTGTCTATGACAATGGAAGCATAGTGCAGAGGTTTCTAGTCATGCCCGCGGGAGCTATGGAAGGCAACGTAAACCTGGGACGCACGTGGATGTTGGCAACCAAATGCACTATTGATTGGGATGCTGGTAGTGTCACGACGCGACCACCGACTCTTACCCCTATCATTCAAGCAAAGTCACCTACGTTGAAAACTCTAGCAAAGTTGAAGGATAGCCAACATTCACAAGCCAAGGTGGTTAACTCGTCTTTGCCAGCTACCCATGAACCTAGCACTTCACACTTGTAGTTGCAGCAAGCAGTAATATTGCAAGTACTCAACCTGCACGACCTAAGAGTACATATCAATGGGTCCCCAAGGCCTTACTTCCAACTACCTCAACCCTCCCATCCATTCCAAGAAAAAATTTCCTGGGAAAACCAAGAGCGCGCCCTAGGAGAGTCAAGACCAAATCACGATGGATTCCAAAACAACTATTAGAAGCCCAAGGCTACTATGATAGAAATGAGCAAATTTGGGTACCTAAACGTAAAATGTGTCCTTCCCTATTGACAACAAACCCATATGAGTCAAACAGTGTAACGCTAAAGCCAATGGCAGACCGTGGGAAGGGAAAGATCACAGAATGCTACACACCTAGTCCAGAGCTAGTTTGGGCTCCAAGGCAAAACCAATTTATTCCACCTAGCTCAGGAAGGGGGGAGTTCCATGAAGCTTCTAGCTCCTCATGTAATACATCCATAGAGGTAAAAGCTTCTACACAACCTCCATCTATAGTAATGGACCTCCATGAAGCTACAAAAGAATCCACACCTCCCAGTGTTCAAAAATCACCTGATGAACCACTTCAAGTTCGATCCTGGGAGAGTACCTTACCACCCTTGCAACTTGACGAGGCACCTAGGGTAATAGAAAACTACTGGCAAAAATCCTCACCTATTACCAACTGGAACAATTGGTTTCAAAGGGTGACAACATCATTTCAAACGGTATGATCTACCCAAGGAAGGGGGGAGTGTTTGTGGACATCCATCATTCACTTGCTTCCCTCTCAACCTTTCTCCCTGACCTCTTAATCTCCGATCTTAGGGAATGTATATATAAAGCCTTATACTCACAAAAACAAGATAAAAAAGTAAAAGAGCAAGAGCCATAACACAAATCATAAAAACAAATTATGCACAAGAACACGACCCTTGTAATATTTGCACTCTAACCATCATCTATTTGCGTGTACAGATTTGGCTAGTACGCTAGAGTCATCCACTCCTGCCTTGGGTGAGAGGTACCCTCGTTACTTTTCACAAATATTTCACATGGTCTTTCCAGTGCTTGCATGTGAATGGGATTTGATAGGTACGCTAGCATGTGAGAGGAATTTTGAGGAGTTAGAATGGCTGATACGTCTCTTGACCACGTCTGATCCATACTTAGTAGAGAGCATTTCTCCCATTGCACAAGCCTACCCTTTTGAACAAGATGACTATAGGCGTCTAGTGACCTTCTTAGTAAACATGGGCACCTATGATGAAGAAGAAAATTTACACGACTACACGGATGGCATATATGGTCTCATGGATGATGACTTTGTTTATCTCGACGACGAGGTTAGGGGTTTAGCCTTAGGGTTTCCCCCCAACCTCTACAATATCCTATTCCCTTGACTCTCTAGGGGGAGTGCAAATAATTAGGTTAGGGTTCCTTATGTTTTTTGTTGTGTTCAATAAGTGTTGGTACCTTTTTCCACTAATGTGCCTCCTGGAGGTATTCCTTTTGTTTCCTAGTGTGTACAGGAACATGTTGCTATTGGTAGGATTTGGACCTTCATGGAATTTTATCTCAACTCACTCTTCAAATCAAGCGCGACCATCGACACAAACAGGTGTTTCTTGTCCATTAGCATTGCCCCTTATCTTTTTTGCATCTATGATTGTCAGCTTTAATTGTGATTGGTAGCCTAATATTCACCGCATTTGCTTAGTATCAAACATTTAATTCAATGTATTTTTTTGTCATAATCACTTGTCTAGGTTTAAAAATCAAGCAGTCCAACAAACTAGTTTGACCAAGTTAGGTGTTAGAAATCTTCTCTTAATACCATGGGGAATGCCTTCCTAATAATTAATGGTTACTTAGGTTCTTAATCCGATTTAGGCAGCAATGTGTGAAATATACTAGGGCTTTCTAGTGGGCTTGACCCTATTGACCTTTAGCTTAAGTATTATAAAGGGAGTTTACTAGTGTGATGAGCCTGGGGAGGTGTATCAGTGTTATATGACCCCCCAAAGTTACAAAATTAAAATGCTGAAAATGAACAAACAAAAAATCAAAGTGCCACACTGTAAAATCTTAAGCTAGAAGATAAATCTCAGTTTGATTTGGTACTTCACTCACATGTATTGCCTATGGTACTAGAGCCCTAGAGGTTCCCAGTGTGGGCGCTTTTCCTTGAAAAGAAAAAAACCCAAGGCATACAAAATAAGCACACACATCAAATTGAATCAATGTGAAAAGACTTTGGGGGGTCAAAGAAAAAGTAATCAGTCAAGCGATGATTTGATGAGAAATTCCTTTTATGGTAGCTTAACTACAAGGTCTTCTAGATATAGCCTCTAGTCAGCCCTTGAACATGAATACTTGGCTCTCGCAATTAAACAACTTAATTGACCACAGAAAATTAAGAAGCTTACCCATGGTATTAATATTCGATCTCTAGTGCCTTTCGACCGTCAAATTAGCGACCCCAGACTTGTTTAATTTTTTACCTTTACATCTGTTTATGCATTTGATTACATTGCAATTTAATGTTCATTGCTGACAAATTGTTTGAAATTCTTTTACCAATCAATTTGTCTACCTAAAACTGCATATGCTTTTTAATCACTTATGAGAATGCAATTACTGTGCCAATGTTGTTTCATTTTGCAGTGACTGAAGAAGGCTAAGGACATTCATCTCAAATGCTCTTCCACCTCAACGAGCGAGCTTCAACTCAAATAGCTTCCGAGGACGGAATCTACATCAGGAAGGGGGGCATGTTAACCCTTACGGCTCACCGACACCCCATCACCTACGACGGACGTGTATTATGTATTTGATAGAGTCAGGTACCGGGCTTGTCGAACCAATAGGAAAAGGGTAAGAGTGATCACCGATGAGAGGCGCACTCTAACTGGGACATTCAAGGGATTAGTTGGCTAATCATGGGCGCCCAAGTGTGAATGGGGTGAGCTCATATAAAAGCCAACTAAACCTAAAATTCACTCATTCTCTCATTTGTGCAATAGAAGAGTGCTCTTGCTCCATCTCCATCTCCATCTTCTTCTTCTTCACCTCCTCGTGTGTGTGTGTATGTGTGTGTGTGTGTGTGTGTGTGTGTGTGTGTGTGTGTGTGTGTGTGTGTGTGTGTGTGTGTGTGTGTGAGAGAGAGAGAGAGAGAGAGAGAGAGAGAGAGAGAGAGAGTGCGATCGAGCATTGCGGTGGCACGACGGCGGTGAAGCGATTGAGTGCGACGTAGCGGCGTCTCCTTCTTCTTCGCGGCGAGGAATCCTCCACGGTAGGAGCATAGAGCGGTGAGTGACACACCATTGCCCTCTTTTGAGCTTACTAGTTAAGCTAGTTGTGTGCTTGGAGCCGTCTATGGCTCGCACACAGTGTTAGGCAAGGCCCTTGCTTCGACAGTGCGGCAAGGAGCGCACACTTAGCAAATGAGCTAAGTTTTCAAGCTAATCAGACAAATGGGGAAAAGGATATCAGGAACCCACCCATCGAGGAATTTGAGGCAGGATCTCAGATAGACCTAGATATGCACTCACACTGGGGAGATAGAGGCTCTGTTAGATCAATAGAGAGTAAACCTCAATCGTTGAATACCTTACCCTCATGCTTAGGAGAGTATGAAGCCAAATCCGAGATTCGAGCACTTCCCTCATGAGGAATCTCTTCAGAGAAAGCCATGGACTCACAAGGATTGATAGAGATATTGTCAACTCCAGTGACATGCACTATCACCCTAGCTGAGCTTCTAAGACTATGACCAAATATGTGGGCAACGGTAGGAAAATGCTTGGAAAAATTTGGCATAAAAGACCCAACTTCAAAGCTGCAAGAAGGGATACGAGAGATGAATAAGCCGCAAAAAAACACAAAACCGGTACCTTTGAACAAGGTCGGAGAGTATTGTGAAGGAGAGGATGGGAATACAACTTTATCAGTTGAATTCCAGGGAGTAAAAACGATGGCAATACTTGACAGCGGAGCAAGGGTGGCCATTGCCACAAAAGAAATATGGAAGAAATGGGGAAGACCGGCAATCAGGAAAACAAGGTTGAAACTCCAACTAGCTGACAGACATATGGAGAAACCTTTGGGACTCTTAGAGAAAGTAATAGTGACTTCTTGCGGGATATAGTATGAGCATACATTTGCTATTGTTGATTTTGGCAAGGAGAGCAACTATGATCTCATACTGGGAAGACCATGCATGAGACAGCTTAAAATGGTCCAGGATTGGGGTTACGACCACATATACCTAAGACACAAGGAAACCACGACACGAGTAAACTTGAAATACCATAGTTACAAGTACGTGAATCGAACACCCGTCGTGGATTTCGATTAAGCTACATTAGCAGGAACAGAACTTCCAGCTTGGCTAGGTAAACCCAAAGAGCTATGGATGTGTGGAGCTTCAAATTGTGGAAGCCTGAAACGTGAGGAACGTGTCTTAGAAAGGACGATTGAGGATGAAACTTACATTGGTGAACCCTTTCCAGAGGAAGTTCTTGAACCATTAGAATGGACACACATTCTCGCCACACTAGATGTCTGTGCGATTCCAGATGGTCCCACAACAAAGTTTTGTGACAAAGACGGATACGATGTAGTTCCGTATTTCATTATGGGAGTAGTGATTGATAAAGAATTAGATCAGAGTGATACACGAGCAAAAAAGGATGAACGAGAAAAGATAAATGAAGAGGATATGTCTCACAACATTTCGGATTGTCTAGATTGGGGAAATGATGCAGACAAGGAGTCTTCAGGCAACTCTAGTGCACAAGAGGAAACAATCAAGGTGTCAGTGACCGGAGCTATCGACGAAGTCAAGGACCAGCAAGAAGTTCAAGAAGTGATGCTTACACAAAGCTTTAGCAAGTGCGCAGAATCTTCTAAACCCAGTGAAATGGCAGAGAAGCTTAATTTACAAGAAGCTGACACAATATTCAAGGCACAAGAATCAAAGATTACTAAAGCATGCAAGGAGGACATGAAAGACCTGGTAGTGAACAAGAAGATCAAATTCTTGATAAGTACACATGAAGGAGTCAAGCTAAATTTCACAACAGAGATTGATCACATTGCCACGACAAATGTTATGTCATATGGCATGTGGTTACTTTTAGGTAAACCAGAGCTTTATGAAATTCAAGTAAAGATTTTTATCTCACCGAGAATAGAAGTCATAAGTTTGGGGATTGCAGAGGCGACCCTTAAACTACAGTCTAAAGAAGTAAAAGACAAATTCTTAGTGTGGTGGACTCTCAAAAAATGAGTACGCACTTGATTTTGTCCAAGCAATAGGTGAAAATGTTTGAAGAAGCACCTGAATCTTCAACAGTGGTTAAGCCTACGGCAACTCAAAGATCTTCGGCCACTATCAACAAAGAAAAAGCTAAAGCAAGTGAAACAGTGTTCTGCAACCAAAATCCTTCACTTCAGTCAAAGTCTTTAGCCCAGACAATTCACGTACATGAAGAAACCTCTACATCAAAAGCCAAACCCTCGACAACACAATGGAAACCCAAGCGCAAACTCTATCAACCAAAGTTTCCATCTCAACAAAGCCTCCACAAAAGAAAGAAAAAGGTCAACCAAGTGTTAGTATCCAAGGAGGACATCAAGGACAAAGATCCAATTTGGGTACCATCATCAAAAGAACCACGACAAGCAAAAGTCACAGGTTGGATAGCATCAAACAATTCAATCACTGCACAAGGCTACTATGACGAGAACATCAAAGTATGGGTCAAAAAACCAAAGGTAACAGCTTGGACATACCCAGCATGTGGTATCTCTTCACAACAAGATCAACAGGGCATCAAGCGCAGGTCTAACTGTTCATACAGGAGTAACAACAGGTACTGGAATAAGAAGCAACGACCTTCCAAGCAACAAACATTGAAGCAGTTGTGGGTACCAAAGTCAGAGCTCTGCGGTGAAAATACCCCACAAAGTCAAGCTAAGATCACACAGCAAGCAGTGCAACGAATGATCCCAGTCAAGCTATTGGAAGCACAAGGATACTATACAGGTAACACTCAAATTTGGTTGCCAAAGATTAAAGATTCCCCTGAGATCATGAAGAAAACTCATATAGCACAACGTGCCCAACAATGACAACCCAACTACGCAACCATGAGTGCTACAACTCCAAGGTGGATCCCTTGTCATTTACTACAGAAGCAAGGCTTTTACAAAGGTAACAACAATATTTGGACACTGAAGCCAAAGGACCATCAAGTCGAACAAGCAACAAGGCAAGTGGAAAAGCAGGTCACACAAGGACCAAGGACAACTTGGATTCCAAAACCTATAGCCGGAACTCAACAACAAAGGTCCACAACTAGTCTACAGCCTCTTATCAACAAAGGTAAAGCAAGGATACAAGAAGAAGTCATAGCTTTAAAAAACACAGTCTGGAAGAAGACTTCATCAACCATTGCTTCAACCTCAAAACCTGTCTCACCACGCAACATCAGTGTACTACCAAAGCATGAAGAGCACGTATTTGTCAATGTATTTGACAAAATGGCATCACAAAACCAAACCAAAGAGAATGGCCTAAACCTCAATAACATATAGAATTGGATTTCAGGACGTGATCAGGTAAGTCCAAGTTGCCATTAAAAATACATGGCATAAGAGTCTAGAGTCGGGCTGCAGAGCCACTAAATGAGCAAAGTGTCAGACCCAAGCTTCAAGTCTAATATTTTCTCTGTGGTCTATGAGTCTAGCTAATAGATATAAGCTCAAGCTAGAGAGTTGAGCATACATAAAGTCATCTCGCTCATGCTCGAAGAGGTGAGCATAAGAGTTGAAGTCTATTATTTTGTACGGTGGAGAAAACGGAGTAGTCCAAAAATACTCACACACTTGATGCAGTGAGGAAGAGTGGAGAAACCTCGTCAACAAAAACCCTTCTTGTGCGAAGTGATAGGTTTTGCTACACTTGCTCTAAGAAGAACCCTCAATACTCTTCTCTGGCACCGCATCTTGTTTAACATGCATAACTTTGTGCAAGCATATAGATGTCCTCACATTGGACATTAGACACTCTTTGGTGTTCCACCCATGCACTTACACAAAAACAGGATGATGACTCCAAATGCAACGGAACTTCACAAGAAGTTTAACCTTATAGAGATCAAAGCAACCATGGAGTATCTCCGGGTTTGGACAACCAAAAGTGGGTCTAAACATCCGATTTGGGCAGACACACAAAGCGTCATTTTGGCATAACGGCCAAATTTGGGAACCATTCGCCACAAAACTTCGCGAAAAGCTTCGAATGACCATCAACGACGAATGTCTAGAACCAAAATCCAAGGCGAAGCCATTTCACTTACCAATGTGGAAAAAGACGCTTTCGGGCAACTAAATGGCAAAAAGTGTCCGATTTTGACTCCCGGACAGGTCTGTTTTCAACTAGTAAAAGGTGGCAATTCATGTCGATTCTCGCGTTCCCTAACCGTTTTTGAGAGATCTACAACTTTGCAGAAGAAACTTTTTGCAAATTCCTCACTGATTTTCTGATATTCATCTCAGAAAATTTCAGGTTTTCTGAAAATTTCAGGTTTTTTGCTTTGGCACAGTATGCGAGTTTGATACACTTTTGGAAGAACGAGAGGTGCTCAAAATTAAGTGCATAAATTATGAGCTGAAAATGTAATTTCAGCTTCCGCAGAGCTTGTGGTTTGAGATTCTGTGGTAGATTTGGGCAAAGAATCACGGAGACGTTGTGAGCGGGATAGAAACACACACAACACCTCTATAATGACTCGACACACACTCTTGGGATGATACACACACACATTATGGGGCACCACTCGGCTTACACAACCAGCCTGGCCGAGACAAGAAACACACAAACGGAGTTAGAAGAGAGAGATTTCCCACTTGCCCACTCAATACTCACACACACACTCTCAATTCAGTTCAAAGGAGGCAAATTGTTGTTGTTTAGACTCAATGAAGCTCAGCCCAACACCAATGGGGCAAATACTTTACACAGTATTGAGGAAATACACCAGATACAACCACAAAGTTAAGCAGAGGCTTCACTCACCGGAGAAGATTACACAGAAAAACAGCAGAAAATTTGTGAGAAATTTGGCAAAATGGACAGCGCCATCGCGTCCGGAACGGCCCAAAACCCCAGTCTACAATGTCAAAGTGCTCAAATCCGACCTCGGATGAGCAGTTTAGGGCCAAAAAATGCTCCAAAAACAGCAAAAACACACTTGCGGCTGTTCCTCCTCTCTTCTCCACATTTTTTCTGGTCTTCTCTCAGTTTTTTCAGTTCCCACACTTAGCTTTATTAGTTGGGCACCCGTGGCCTTTTAGATGACCTCAAACGGACCCCGAGCAGGCCAAAAACTGACCTCGCAGTGCATAGTTGTCACCTTTTTGCATCATCCGCACACCTGGCACTCAGTTTTTCCAAATAATGCATCCCGCAACCACGTGAAGTGTCCCCAAAAAGTGGTCCTCATGATGACCTTTCTGCATAAGTATCAAAAGAAAACACCCACGTCATGTCCATACTTCTCCGCGTGCAAGTATTGACCCCGTTCGACCTCCTGATGCCACTCGATGCCATCTAACGCACCTACTTACCTCATGTCGTCGGTGCGCTGATAGCTTCCTCGAGAATTTTTACGCGCTACCAACTCCTCCTTATTGTAGAAAAAACACAGTGGTACTGGTAATAGTGAAAATCGATGCACTATGTACACCCTGTCCTACCTGTACACATGTGGGCCCCACGTAACCACCCGGCTCTGAAAAATGGGCAATTCTTTATTTGATGCACCATGCATGTATATGTACATATGCGCAATCTCTTGCTCCAAAAAACTCCTGACATAATTTGCCCATCCCCTAGCCTGCTAGATCATTGATGATCAGCAGCAGCAAAGAGAGATATGAGACTCGCCGCATCACAGGTCTCCTCATCCCTCACCAACACTGCTTGATCCACAGACAGCTCATCTTGCTCCACCATCATCAACCTGGCATGATACAATTTAAGACGCAATCCATTTACCCTTGACCTATGTAGAACCCCATCCAGGTTAGCCAACTAATATGTACCATTCGGAAAACACTCCACTACCTTGAAAGGGCCTTCCCACTTAATTTGAAACTTCTTTTGGAAGGTGTTGTCCAGCTTACTGTTGTAGCGCAAAACCAAGTCATGCTTCTTGATACCCTTACTTTTGACCTTTTCATTTATCTTTGCCAAAGCCTTATCCTGCATCTGCCCATAATGCTCCGATGCGCTCATCCTATCCAACTGGACCTCTTGTAATTGCAAGAGCCTCTCTTTGAATGCATCACTAGGCGGCCCAAGCAACTTCTCTAACATCTTGATCGCAGGCAACTCTACCTCCATAGGCAATAGCGCTTCCTTTCCATACACCAAATGAAATGGAGTAAACCTTGTACCTGTCTTCACCAAAGTACGGTAAGCCCATAATGCACTAGGCAATCCCAAATCCCAATTCTTTCCTTGGTGCTCTGTCACTTTAGAAGGAATTTGTACCAACTCACCATTGAATCTTTCATTTCAGCCATTACACTACGGGTAATAAGGAGTGGTATGTTGGTGCCTAATCTTCATCTTTGTGCATAAGAAGTCTAGCAGTTTAGCTCTAAATCCTGGCCCCTTATCTGAAAGTAGCTCTAATCGAACCCCAAACATGCAACATATTTCATCATACACAAATTTTGCCACATCCTTTGTAGGGATCTGTTTTACTGCTATAGCCTCTGCCCATCTAGAGAGATAGTCCACTGCTGTCAAGATATAGCTTTTGCCCCTGCTTGTGATAGGTAACGGGCCTATTGCATCAATCCCCCACTTTTCAAACACATCAAACGCCATAATGGTTTTTCGTAGCTCTGGCTTCCACACTCTCTTCCCAAATGCTTGACACCTATTGCAAGACATACACCAATGGTGAACATCCTTGTGCAAACTATATAGCCCCACGTAAGTGTTGTCTGTATTAAGCCGCTTCGTCTCGTTAGTGCACTTGAGCACAACATTTTACTTGTCCATCTTGGGTGGTTCATCTACTAACTCTTCATCTACCTTGTCCTTGGTGCAAGTCAGTCCGCATTTGACCACAATAAAGGGGTTGTGAACAACTAGGTACATCATTCCATCCTCGTCAAAGTATCTGTCTCCATTATAGTCCACATCTACAAGGTTCTTGAACTTGCTTGGCTTGTTTTCTAGCTTAACACAATAGCGGCCCATTTCATCCTTATAGATTTTGGCTTTAAGCTTACTCTTGAATTGAAATTTTAGATACAACAATTTTACGTTAGATGCAGGTCGAAAAGGACCTGTCCCGTGGAAGTTCCATCCTTAGGGTTCACCTTGTTGAATTCCTCAGTCATTATGGTGTATGACATTTCTGATGAGGTGTCAGAGAAACTTTCCTCTATTAATGGATTTTAGAGGATGTAGTGGTTTTTGATTCACACTACCTTCAGTTGAGTGGTTGCTCACTTGGTCAAAAAATGCTTGATGGCTATGAGTTTATAGCCTCTCTCATTAGTTCAAGCTTTCAATCGACAAAATTTAATCAGATGCTTCAATAACTTCACAATTTTGCTCACAGCATCAACAACTTAGGTCCAATTTCAATTTTGAAAAGACCACAAGGGTCTTGGAAACTATCTCTGCGATGAAATTCTACTCTTGTTCTGACTCAGAGGAACATGGTTCACGATCCATGTTGGGAGGAAAAACTCACTTTTCTTGGATCAATAGAGTCAGCATGATTAGTAGGTCATTTGGCACTATAATTTTTGAAAATGGATTTTTGGATTGAAACTTAGGTTAGTTTTGGCATTTACTCAAAATGCTTGATAGTTCTAAGCTTTTGCCTTGGTTTTTGATATCCAATTTCATTTTTGAAATGATCACTAGAGTCCTTGTGACAAGCTTTAGCTATGGTGCAAGTTGGGTATCAATCTGTGTCAGAGGAACATGGATTGTGATCCATGTACCTAGTTGTAATATTGGACTAAAACTTACCACACAACTTTCCTTTGATTCCTTGATGTCAGATTTACGGTTTTTGTAGGATTTGGACTTTTTTAGGCCAACCAAAAGTCAATCCTCCAATCTATTCTAGTGGTTTTCACCTTGAGCTATTTTCTGCCCTTTTGACCAACTTTTTGAACTTTTTTGTCTATAGTTGTTTTGGGAAATGTTCTTCAAATCTTACCACTTGTCCACCTATCAAATTCTAGCTCAAAATTCCTATGAGGTACATGGATCACGATCCATGTTTGACATCATTTTGACGTGAGATTTGGTGAGTTTATAATAGTCGTTATGGTGATACTTTTCCCAAAATCTTTTTGGATTTGACCCACCTTTTGCAAGCCAAAAGCAAGATTTTGTGTTTGCTTTGTGGTTTTTTGCAATTAACTAGATTTTGGTGTTTTGATCAGGTTTTTGTACTTTTTTGTTGTGGACCCTTTTGAAAAAGTTGTTCCCTCAGTTCTCAGGAGAGTGGTCAATTATCATGTCCAAATGTCAACCTGGAACATGGATCGTGATCTATGTTTGGAAGCATCTGGTCGTGAAATTTGTTTTGCTGGTTCTTTGCCTTTAGTTGAACCCAATTCTCATCCCTTTTTGAATTTGGACAACTAAAAGTTCAGTTTTTTCAAAATTTTCTCAATTTTCACGGTTCTGTACAGCTTAGCCTAATTTCTTGATTGGGATGTTCTTTTAGCAACCTATTTCTGGCCAGACTCAAGATTTTGGTGTCTGAGAGTTAGTTCTAAGCAATGGGGATAGTTTCTAGTCAATTGGCCTAAAAGGCACATGGATCGCAATCCATGTTGGGCAGGCAATCTGGGAAAAAACTGCTCAGTTTGTCTCTTGCAAGCTTGTATACCCCTTTTTGCCAGGTTTTGTTGAGTTTAGTTTATATTTGAATCTTTGACCACTAATTTTGCAACTTTTCAGAGTTATGGTCTTTGGTACCAAAAGAAGGTTTCGGACAGTTTGTACCCTGATCCTTTTGGCCCCAATTGATGGTGGAATTTTTTACTTAACCTACTCCTATAAACTGAAATATATCCACAAACATAAATAAGTTTAACAGTGCAAAAATGACAATGGAATGTATGGTGAAACAGTCCTTTTAAAGCATGGAAAAACAAAGAACAAAATACTTCTTGTACTTCACTCATAGCTTTCTTTGCTCATAATAAGGAGTATCAAAGGTGGCTAGTCCTTGACTCCAATCTCTACTAAGCACTAAACCTACGTCTAGCTACTTTACCGTCTAAGTGTAAACTGAATAGGTGTCAAAATCTCTCAAAAGGATTTTTCGTACAACTAGATCACTCACCACCTAAGGATGGACTGCCCTGGCAGCGGCGCCAATGTTAGTAGGTCGCTGTGACGGAAGATAGCTATATGGTACTAACATAATGTCAATACACAAAGAAGTGACTCGGGATGGAGCATAGAGACTCAATGAGATTGTCAATCTCAAAGAAGTGAACCTAAAGGACTGTTCATACATCTACAATAGCAAATTAACCACTTCCTAGTCAGAAAATTAGCCTATGTCCAATCTCACCGCTCTAGGTCATCACGCCTTTTCGGCATCCAAACGAATTTGGAATGAAATGAAACTTAAGGAGAAGCATTACCACACCTGAGGGCATATTCCTACAAAGTTTTACAGTCATCTAGGAAGGTATGTAAATCACGATCCATCCCAAAAAATGTATAGAAAACTAAAACAGACTACACGCAAAAGTTCCATTCAAGCTTAGAAACACTCTTCCAAGGTCAAAACATCAAAAAATAACCATTTAAGACCTCAAATATGTGCATTTAGCTCACAAACAAGAAGTTGCAAACCACAACAGAATTGAGATTGATTACACTTAGATTAAAGAGCAAGAGATAAGGAACACAATGTGCTATTCGGAATCTAATTTTGATTACAACTTGTAGCAAAAATGCATCTCTCAATTGACATCCAATAATTCCCAAAGATAATGATAATCTGTCTCTCCAAACTAAGGGTTTTGACTTAAAAACTTGGGACCCTTTCCCACGGCCATTGGCCACTTACAAGGCTTGTAGGATCTGAGTGAATAATAGAGAATGATAGACTATATTACAATTTGAGAATCATCAACAACGGAATTCTACAACTTCTTTTGAAAAAATGATTGAACACAACAAATTTTGGCGTGTATCCGGCTTTTGGGTGACATTCCACTGTATCCACCAAACACCCTAAAACTTGGTTGATGGAGAATGTGCAATTTCGACAATGTGTATGTGCTTACATATGTCATATTGTCATCATTGTTACTTTCAAGTGCTCATTGTCCACCCACATGGAGTTAAGAGCTAAAGAAGAGAGCATTGATGGTCGAAAGTAACTGCATTGATGTTCACAAAGAGCACCTTTGAGGATGATGCGTTGATGAAAGGGTTTTGTGAACTCCTTTTGATCAACACGTATTTTCCTATGCTTCAATTTTCTACTGCTCAATTTCTTGCTTATGTTGTTTTTTGGATCCTCCACACTCATTTACACTTAGAGTTTTCAAATTCTTTTTGCACATGAACCTAAAATGCTATGTCAATTTCTATTGAGGCCTCAAAATGTGAGTTATCCCCAATTGATGATGGACTCCTTGCACTAGAATTTCAATCGTGCTCATTGATGATGTGACACTTAGCTATATCGGAATAATCCTTGACAAATGAAAAAGTCATCAACCTTGACTCTATTTTGACATAAGCAGTAGGTGGAGTCATTGTAGCTGGCCATGTATCTATGCACTTGAGGTGAAAGGCATGCTTGCATTCGAGAAAAAGTCAAAGGATAGCGTGGATGTCAAAGTGAGAGAGGGAGACATCACACTCAAGTCCTTCCCTAAGCCCATGGAAGGAGATAAAATAGAAAGTGGGAGGATATCAATGATGGCATGATCAATACGAAAATCATGTCCGTGGATGGGGGGAAGGAGGAGCACCATAGCAGCACCAAGGGACATATTTGTTTGATCATAGACATAGAGGCCATGCCGCTTACAATCCTTGGCATATAGGAAGAGAAAGGTCAGGGAGAACATGGTGGTGAGGCAATACTGGAAATGCTTTTTGCTAAGTTGGAGAAATGACCATGAAGGATATGGTTGTTGCGCATGCACACACACACACACACACCAATGGGGGGGGGGGGGGGGGGGGGGAGAGAGAGAGAGAGAGAGAGAGAGAGAGAGAGAGAGAGAGAGAGAGAGAGAGAGAGAGAGAGAGAGAGAGAGAGAGAAAGAGAGAGAGAGAGGACCTTGGAACAAAGATTGTAACATGGGCTCCAAGTGATCCCATATAATCTACAAACGTGGCCTCTTCATCAGAGGAGGACAAAGCTATGTTCTTGCCAGACTCTGAATACCTCTTGATACCTAAGTTTGCAAACTGCTATTAGAGTTCTTCCTCTTCAATGCAAAACATTAGCAAGGAACTATTTCCTATCTGTCAAAAATGGATTGCTTTTCCTCCGCTCTTGCATTATGATTTTTACATTTGCATTTGGATAGACATGGAGAAGCACCCTATCTTGTCCTAGCTCTCCATGGTTTGCTTCAATTTGTGATTCAAAAACATGGGGTGAATAAGGAAATCATACCTTCACGTGATTCCAATGGACACACATAAATGCACAGAAAATTTTCATCATCTAAATGTTCTCTGATCTACTTCATTGACGGGTTTGTTTTTTGGAAACATGTCCCATTATTACATCAAGCCATGCTCATCAAAGGTCTAGAGCTCTATGCCATAAGCTCTCCACCATTTCCCATTTGCATCCATAAACTCATATTTGAACTCTACTGAATCTTGTTGTGGGCAAGGCAGAAGAGGTATTTACACAATATGTACTCCAGAGTCCACAACAACCAATAATACCCTCACCAAGTCTAAAGGAGAAATGATGTCATGAAAATTTACATGTCATTGAAGATGCGCATCAAAATGGCTTCACATTTTCTCAATGGATTGGGAATGTTATGAATCTATCTCCACAAGCGTATTAGACATGGTTGCTCCCTTTAGCATTCCTTACTTAACTTGATGAAGGGTGCTGAGAGGTACAATCTTTGGTGTAGGTGAGGGCTACCTTATTGGAATGCTTGGTTTTCAATATATCCTCTTCTCTCTACACTTTGGCTATGGCGTTGTCCTCATGAAAAGGAGGTGCTAAGAAAGCCATCAACTGGTAGCACTACAAAAAAATGAAGATAGTGCTATATGGGCTACATTAAAATTAGGGTAGCACTATCCTAAACTCCACTATTGGGATGGTAGAGAGGATGAAAACAAATCCATAGTAGGTGCACAAATCAAGGAGGTGCAAAGGCTACAAGTCAAGGAGCCTTTGGTTGCAAAGTGTTGAGTCTCATAAGAGGAAAAGTTGTTGGTAGAGGAAGGAGAATTCAAGGCATCGATCATGGCTGCTACACTTGTGAGTCTTCTACATGCTTTGCAAGGCCTCCTACATTGTGGAAGCAAGAAACACAGTAGCGAGCAACTTTGTAGCATACAAAAGAAGGATGTTCAAAGCTTAGGCTATCAAATAGTGTGCAATCTACATAGTGGGAGATTAAGAAGGGTAGTCTGATTTCTCCATTTTTCCAGCTTGCCTTCATATCTTTTTTGGAATTTAGCCTTCAGATTGCAGTTCAAGACTCATGGAAAATCAATCACTTTCTCATTATAGTATAGAATAGATTTGAATAATGATGTGGACCATCCTTGTAAAATATCCTAACATACACTCTAATCTTGTTAGGTGTTTACTCCATTCTCTAGATTCACTTGTGTGGAATTTTATATGCTGGCAATAAACACCACCTCTTTTTCAAAAACTTTGTGTGCTTGATTAATTTCATTAACTTTATAAGGTCATTTTGGGTCCGCTATGGATCTTTCTCGTGACTAACCTTCCATACAAGCTCCAAAGCCTTGTTTCTCTTAAGGGGAGGGTTCTCACCAAAGCCAATTGGTTTCCCTCTTTGTGTTGAGTGAATTTACATGGAGTTAGCAAAGTCATCTTTATTTGTAGGGACGAGTTTCACACAGTGACAAAAAGCTTCACACATCAAGACTTCTATTGAGTCAAAAAACCTTCCAAGAGCTTGAGTTCAAAGGAAAATCAATCTCTCTCTCTCTCTCTCTCTCTCTCTCTCTCTCTCTCTCTCTCTCTCTCTCTCTCTCTCTCTCTCTCTGTCTCTCTATGTGTGTGTGTGTGTGTATATGTGTGTGTGTGTGCGCACGCTAGTAAAAGGATACTTAACTATCAAATAGAGATCCATGAAACCTCATCAATTTTACATTTTCTCAAGGTGGGCACTAGGCCCCCAAACCCCCTCTAGGACCCCTCTAGGACCTCTTATACATGTTTTAGTATGGGAAGGAAGGAGGGCCACTTTTTTCACACAATGGCATAAGGGGATCTACTGGGTGGGATCACTTGCTTAATTACTTATAAGTAAACTCCTACAGACACTCGTTTAAAATTAATTCCAATAAGTGCACTTCGTCATGGGTGTATATGGATTTGGAATTAAAAAATACCATATGGCAGTACCACGTGGGTAGAGCACCCCACTACCTTGCATGGCGCCATCACCCCACTTATCCACAACAAAAGAAGAGGCTACCTGCACCTCAACCATGGATGCACTGGCCGTATGCTATTTAAGAGCAGCTACATAGAATCCTTTAACACTAGGTTGCTAACCTAAGAGGACATAAAAGTGTCCTTTCAGGGTTTTGAAAAAAACCTCCAAAATCATGGTAGATCCACTCATTTTGTAAAATCCTTTCATGAGGTTATAGTTCAAGGCCTACTACACATGGAAAAAATAAGAAACTTGTAAAATTTCTCATCTTTTGGTCACACCAAGCCTCCAAAGTTGATGGACCATTGCATTTTCATCAAAACAGTCATTTCTTACGTTTTGTTGCATAAAAATAAGATTAGGGATTTTTGTAGGACTTGAGATAAATTCCCTAGTTAACTTCAATGGGTTGGTGATCATAACATATGATTGCTGCTCGCTCACTATTTTTTGTTTTGCCAAAATAAATAGGTACAAAAAAGTTGAATTTTTACCATTCTGCAAACCTATCATCAAAGTTTCTATAGCCACGCTCAATACAAATAATATATGCATGTTTTCTTAGTTTCCTATTGTCCTTTATGTTCATAAGGAGGCATGGAACATGTCATTTTGGGGACAAAGATGAAGTGCTAAATACAGCAAACATGAAAAAACTGGGTTCAACATTATGAGTTGTAGAATCCTATAGAAACTATTCAATATCTAGCCAAATTTGATTCTTATGACTAGATATGGTTACTACCTACAAAATGCATGTAGTTGTCACAAGAAACTAACAATATTGAAAAAGCTATACTTGATATACTAGAATGTTTTGTTTTCTTCTATAATTGAAAAAATCAACCATCGTTGAGTACTATGCAAAATAGGGTATTAGGTACCCCAAAACTCAAGGAATAGTAGCTTTATGTTACAATATGCAACATAGAAAATCAAAAATGCATTTGGATATCATGAAATCCACCAAAAAAATCATAGAAGAGCTAAAATTGGCTAAAAACAGGATTTGACAATTTTTGTAATTTGGTCATAACTTACAACTTTAATATTTATTTCTCCCTAGAAGCATCAGGACATGTTGAGGACTACTAAAGATAGTTCTCTAGCATTATAGAACTCACAAAAATGAATTCTAGAGTGGCATAGTTGCAAAAAGTTGAAAAAAGCCAAAAACAGGACCCGTTTTTTCACACAGTTTAGGTTGTGAAATGTTGTGCAAGGACAAGGTTAAAGATGGAATTGATATTCCAAACAAATGTCGAGTTTTTTTTAGCTCACGAGACAACTTTCTAGATAGATAGCACCTCAAAATCCATTTTGAAACTCTTGACATAATTCAAGGAAAATGGTCACTTAACAGGACATAAAAGTGTCCCAGGACATAAAAGTGTCCCATTACCAACCTAGTGTTAAGAATAAGAGTGTAGGACATTCTCCTTGGTCCCTAGACTACCATGGCCACATCCTCAAACCGTTTTCTATGTGGACATCTATAACATGTGAATTGAACTTTTGACATTTGCAATCCATAGAATGGAAACCAATCCTAGTTCTCTTGGTTTTTGATGGATGCAGGTAATAGGATCAAGGCTTGCATAGTCAGGTTGTTGGACAAGTTACAAGACAAAAGTTTAAATTTTCATACTAATGTTATTGTACTAAAAAACCTGCTTATTACAAGCATCACTTTTTCTTCAAATGCTATGCACATACTTAATTAATGTAGATTTTTAATGTTTATTGATTACACACACAGACAAACTTAGTTAAGCCGCATACAAAACATGCATGTGTGCACACTCAACTATAGTTTGTGAAAAATTAGTTAAACCATCACTACTATTTTTAGTTTCATAAACATTGAGATACATTATCACCATATGAAATTGTAGTGATAAATCTTAAGCTTGTACCAAGTTATTTGATATGCATAAATGGTAGAATATGCTTTGTGCATGTGTGTGTGCGTGCGCACACACTCACACTCACACTCACTAAGTCTTGTTATTTAATTAATTAACACTAGGTTGGTAATGGGATACTTCTATGTCTTGAAACACTTTTATGTCATGTTAATAGACCATTTTTTAAAAAATTATTTGAAGAGTTTGAAACTGAATTTCTACGTTCTATATATACCATAAAGTTGCCTTATGAGCTGAAAAAAACTTGATTTTTTTTCGAATAATGATCTCACCATTAACCTTACTCTTGCACAACATTTCTGAACCTAAACTGTGTGGAAAAACGGGTCCTGCTTTTTTTCAAAGTTTTACAAGTTTACCACTCTAAAATTCATGTTTGTGAGGTTTA